>NW_016802964.1:588187-677798 GCF_001698545.2 Rhinopithecus bieti | reverse complement strand
TAAGCAATTTAAGCATGGGTAAATGTGATTTATGCTGAGAAGAAAATACTTACAGGACTTCTGTTTCTGAATAATTTCTTTGGAGCATTTTGCAATTTGCAGGCCTTCAAGTAATCCATCCAAACAAACTTATCTTTTCTATAACCTAAGAAAAAGCACAGATTACTCACAATGCCCAAAAGATATAATCATATGCATAGTAAATATATTCGGTTGGTGCAAAAGGAATTGCGGTTTTTGCCATTACTTTTATTTATTTATTTAATTTTTAGATTTTTTAAAATTGTACTTTAAGTTCTAGGGTACATGTGCACAACGTGCAGGTTTGTTACATCTGTATACGTGTGCCATGTTGGTGTGCTGCTCCCATCAACTCATCATTTACATTAGGTATATCTCCTAATGCTATCAGTCACTCTTAATGGAAAAAAAACACAATCACTTTTGCACCAACCTCATATTATTATTATTAGTGTCCTGTCATAAATTCAATGTCCTTAGCACCCACAAAAGATTTAAATTAAAATCTTCAAATGGTTTCACCTTTTTAAAATTTATTATGTTCAAAACTGTTGACAATGCTTCCCCATCACGCACGCACATCATTGCCTATGTAATTTCATATGCTCTGATGCGGAGTCAGTACTCTGGTGGCTTCATGGGAGTCTCATCGCCCATTAAGGCTTTCCTGAATGGGCAAAGGGATGAGACCAGAGTTCCCCTACCTGCCCCCACTCCTGAGGAAGCAGCGTCACAGGGACCATCAGAGGTCCTGATGGTGCAGCCATCCAGGGTGCCATGCACAGAAACCCGTTCTCAGTCCAAAGCCCAGTCGACAGCTCCAGCTTTCTGCGCCACATCTTTACAAGTCTCCCATTAAAAACTGCTGCATCCTCCCATTCGCATGCCCCAGCGTAGCTCTCACACAGTGCTGGCCACACAGTACAGGCTCAAAATATGGTTCTGAGCACCAGCCTTGGAACAAGAGTCAAACTCCCTGCACAGCCTTCCAGGCCTGGGAACACCACCCTCTTCATCCCCGACCTTCCCACCTGGGCTTCTCTGCTGTCTCTCTGAGATGACTCATCCTCGCCAAGCACACTCCTGCCCCCGGCACCTGCTCCTGTTCTTCCCTGGGATGGCTTACCCAGACACCATACTGCTTCCTCTCTCATTTCACCCACGTCTCCTTGGGACATTACGTCGACAGAGAGGCCTTTCTCCCCCATGCTTTCTGAAAGAGTGTCCCTGCTGCCACCGCCATTATCCTTCTCCTCTGAAATGAAGCCCCATGGAGAGAGAGACATGGCTTTACTTGCTGTTGGCCCCCAGTGCCTCACGTGGTAAGGGTTCCATAAACACCTACTGAATGAATGAGCCTGGAGCCTGTCACCAGCTTCCTCGAAACCAACAACCTCAAGGGACTCTGCCATCAGGCTCAGGGGAGGATCCAAGGGACACCCTGAGTGGATAACTAAGAATAAAGGACTACATATTGACTCCAGAAGTTGCCACAGTCATCAGACAGTCTGACACCCAAGCCAGAGACCATGTACAGAAGTTTGCTGTGCAAAGATATGAGCCCATCAGCATCATCCTTGACCACATCCCCACCTCACTAGCACACAGCAAATCGAAAGGTTTTGGTCACATCTGCCTGGCCCAGATTCCTCTAGCATATAACCAAACAATGATATTTTTTGTTCCCATCAAAAGAAAATAGTGATTATTTTTTCATAGTTCCATGATTCCCGTGATTCCTAAGTTTGAAACAAATTATTTACAGTGAATCAAGTTTCCTCACCTTGCAGTATCACTGATGAGATATTTCATTTCAACCATGATTTAAATATTAGTCTGCACTCCTTATAAGGTTTAATAAACTTTATATAAAATAAAATGTTTTCATAATATTTTATTTCTACCCTCTGTACATTATCAGAATATTTGACCTAAATAGTCGTTTATGCTTTTCTTTAAGATACTTACTTCTAAAAATGGTACCATTATAGTCTTACTACTCTTTGTGGATCACAATTTCATTTTGGAAACCAATTCTCACCAGGATCTCTTGTTAGAATTTCATAAAATGTTGTTAAAATATAAGTGAAATGCCAGTTGATTCTCTTTCCAGTTGGTAAATGTATCCTGGCTTACCCTTAGGGATGTGCAATTCATGTTTGGTCTTTTCACACCATCCTACTGGATGAATGTCAGGGGAACCAGCATTGGTCCAAAAATCATAGCAACTTAAATAACCATCAAAATGAAGTCTTAGACGGTAACCACAAACCTGCAAGACAGGAAGTTTACAATCATTTGTTAAGTGCCATGTATTTGGAATAGACACAAAATTCACAAAATATTCATATATTTTGTCAGTACTATCAACATATAAGAGCCAACCCTTCTACCCAAATACCTCCATTAAAGAACAAATTTATGAATGGCCTCTGATTAAGACAAAATGGTCATGAAATTAGACCCTGTCTTATAGGTATCTAGTGCATTCTGCAAAAATAGTGACCCTTTTACCCAATCTAGGAATCTGAGGGTCAGTTTATGTATTCATTAATTAACTGGTTTATGTATTAATTCAATTCCTGTCAAATATTCCCTTCAGCAACCCTATCTTCTGCCCTCTGGCCTGGATTCATATTCCAATACAGTGTAAGCTAAAGTACAAAGCAAAACTAAAATAGGCATGGCCTTGTTTCAACTCTAACATGTGTATCCAGCATACTCAATAAAGAGAATAATAAAGCGGTCTGAGAAATACATCCTCTAGACATGTGGTACAACTTTAATAGCCATAGTCAATCAGTAAAGTAAATAAATGTGATTGTTATGTTCAATGCTATCAGAAATATAAAGATCTTTTATTGATTTAATAATATGTTTAGTAATTATTACATTTTATAAGCCATTCATCAAGAGCTCTCCACTCTAAATAATTTTCATAAAGTGCATGCATTTATATAAATATATAATTCATATGCATTAATATTATTCACACACATTTCTCATTAGTTCAGCTAAAATGTGAATAAGTACGTCTCTGTTAATAGGTGAAAGAAAACACTGGGATTCACAGATTGTTATCAACCTCAAGTGAAAATTATTTACCAATTAAGTCAAGAGTAAATGCTAGTTGATGAAGGACTTACTAGAAAATTCATCTTCAGAGAAGGAAAAAAATTCACTAAGAAATATAGTTTCACTTATCGCTGACTAAAATAAATCCATAATGCATTGGAACTTATTCATAATAAATATCAAACAGATTTGTTATTTTCTAGAAAATTATCTTTCTGTCACTATGCAATTAGCCCAAGACAATAACACCACCTCTTACCTCCGCTACAGAAAGCACACAGAATACCGATGGATGTCGGGGATCAATGCCTTCTAATCTCATTCCAATCTGAAAACCATTTTCATGCTCTGGAAAGGACTGATCCTACAAAATTTCACGACATAACATTAGCCACTGAGATTTTTCACAGTTTTACATGAAAACATTTGGTGTCACCTCTAGGTGAAGTCTAAAACAACTGAACTCATAGAAACAGAGTAGAATGATGTCCACCAGAGGCTGGAAGTTGAGGGAATGGGGAGATGCTGGTCAAACGGTACAAAGTAGCAGTTAGAAAGGAGGAATAAATGGTAAGTATTTAAGATGATGGATGTGAGTATGCTTGATTCAATCATTCCACACTGTGTACATAGAGCATAACATCACTGTCTACCTCAGGATTATATATGATTATAATTTGTCAAAAACAAATCAAATAAGTTTTTCGTTGTTGTTTTTTTGAGGTGGAGTCTTGCTGGAGTGTATTGGCACAATCTTGGCTCACTGCAACCTCTACCTCCCAGGTTTAAGTGATTCTCCTCCTCAGCCTCCTGAATAGCTGGGATTACAGGCACCTGCCACTGTGCCCGGCTAATTTTTGCAGTTTTAGTAGAGACAGGGTTTCAGCATCTTGGCTAGACTGGTCTTGAACTCCTGACCTCGTGATCAACCCGCCTTGGCTTCCCAAAGTGCTGGGATTACAGGTGTGAACCACCACACCCAGCCCAAACAAGAATTTTTTGAAAAAATTTACTGTATAGTTTAGAAACTCAGTGATCTGGCTAAAGATGGAAGACTGTTCTTACATGTAGTTAGCGCTCAAGGATGGTTTCATTATATTAATATGCTTTGAAATAGTACCTGCGTGAAGTTACGTGTTCTAAGAACTTCCTATTTATTCCTTTTGCCCATTTTTCCTTCCTGTACCCTGGATAACATCACTTTATTATATGGATTACCTACTCTCAGTCTGTGACTTGGCTCTTCACTGTGTTTACAGTGACTTTATTGCAGATAAACTTATAATTTTAACGTAGTGAAATATATCAATTATTTTCTATACATTCTACAGACCCAGCCTATGAAATCCTTTGAAGCTACATAGGTATTTTCCTTTTTTTTTTTTTTTTTTATTTTCCTGAGACAAGGTCTCACTCTGTCACTGGAGTGCAGCACACAATCTCAGTTCACTGCAACCTCCGCCTCCCAGGTTCAAGCAATTCTCCTGCCTCAGCCTCCCAAGTAGCTGGGACTACAAGCACATGCCACTATGGCCTGGCTATTTTTTGTATTTTTAGTAGAGACGGGGTTTCACCATGTTGGTCAGACTGGTCTTGAACTCCTGACCTCAAATGATCCAACCTCCTGAGCCTCCCAAAGTGCCAGGAGTATAGGTGTGAGCCACTGCGCCTGGCCCTGGTATTTTTTAAGACTCTTGAAGTTTCTTTCTTCATATTTAAATTTGTAGTACAACTGAAATTGAGTTTTCTATGGTGTCAGGTAGAGGCCTACTTTTCTCACATGGAAAACAAATCATTCAAGAAAAGCGTTTTGAATAGTCCATACTTGAATTGATCAGCAAAGTCAGCTCTGTCATATCTGATTTCTACATACTTGTAGGTCTTATTTCTGACCCCTCTCTTGTGTTCCATTGACTTATTTGCCTATGTCACACAGTTTTATTTGTTTATAATGAGTCTTTCTATTTAGAAAGCAATCATTTCCATATTAAGTTTTTTAAATTCAGAAACTTGTTCTCTTTCCCATTTAATCTAATCACTTTCATCTGTCAAAAATGTTTTTCAATTTTCACATAAAACTGCCAAACTACTTTGCTATATTTATTTCTAGATACCTTTAAATGTTTATTGCTATTTTTACTGTAATATTTTCACAGCAGACTTCCTAATTTGCTCCAATTCATCATTATTTTCTTTAAGCACACAGTTTTGAACAGATTCAGCATTATTAGTCAGTTTATTCTTAATTGCAAATAATCATATACTAATGGAAAATGATGACTACAATCGAGATCTATTAGATCTAGAGCTGCATTTAATCACTAATTGTATTATTATTTAATATTGCTTAACATCTGAATGTCTATTTTGGGGTTAAAATTTATTCTTTGTAAAAATTATTCCAGGGGCCCGGCACAGTGGCTCACGCCTGTAATCCCAGCACTTTGAGAGGCCAAGGCAGGTGGATCACCTGAGGTCAGGACTTCGAGACCACCCTGGCCAACATGGCAAAACCCCATCTCTACTAAAAATACAAGAATGAGCCTGGTGTGATGGCGTGTGCCTGTAATCCCAGCTACTCTGGAGGCTGAGGCAGGAGAATAGCTTGAACCCAAGAGACAGAGGTTGCAGTGAGTCAAGATTGGGCCACTGCACTCCATTCTGGATGACAGAGCGAGACTCCACCTAAAAAAATAAAAATAAAAATAAAATTATTCCACTGGGAAATTTAAAAGTTGCAACAACAAGACAGTGTAGAGAGTACATGCATAGATAGCCTCTGCCTAGATTCACTCATTGTTATATTTCACCTGCTTTGCTTTACCATTTTTACTTACTCTATTTCTCATATGTCTCTGTGAGCATATACATAGATAGAGAAATATATGGATATAAATTTTTTTCTGAACATTTTGAAGGCCCTTTATTTACCCCAAAATAATTTTCCCTAAGAGTAGTGTATTTTCCCTAAGAATAGAACATTCTATTATAACTGAGTTACAAAACCATAATTCAGTTATAAACTTCTGTAAATTTAACATTTATACAATACTTTTTCTAATCTTCCATTCATATTCCAATTTTGTCCATTTGTCCAATAATATGCTTTCCAGCATTCACCCCCACACACCGCCTGCAAAGCAGGAGCCAGTCTAGGGTCAGATGTTACGAGTTGAGGAGCCTCTTCAGTCTTTTTAATCAGAAACTTTGCCCATACCGTGTCATTGTCTTGTATAGCCTGACATGCTTTTAAGAATGCAGAATTTCCCCTCCTCTGATTTTTTTCTTTTTTTATTTTTTAGATGGAGTCTCACTCTGTCACCCAGGCTGGAGCGCAATGGTGCCATCTGAGCTCACTGCAACCTCCAGCTCCCAGGTTCAAGCGATTCTCCTGCGTCAGCATCCAGAGTAGCTGGGATTACAGGTGTGCGCCACCATGCCTGGCTAGTTTTTTTTTTTTTTTTTTTTTTTTTTTTTTTTTTTTTTTTTTTTTTTTTTTTTTTTTTTTTTTTAGTAGAGACAGGGTCTCACCATGTTGATCAGGCTGGTCTAGAACCCCTGTCCTCAGGTGATCCACTGGCCTCGGCCTCCCAAAGTGCTGGGATTACAGGCCCTTCCTCTGATTTTTTGACTAGAACATTCCTCATTTTGGGTCTGTCTGATGCTTTCTCAAGATTTGATTCAGGTGGTACATCCTTCTCAGGGTGTCACACCCAGGGGCACATGATACCTCTCTGTCCCTCACGCTGATGGTAGTTTTGACCATTCAATCACAGTGTTGTCCAATGTCTTCACTAGTTACATACAAAAGGCACATATACATACATTCATACATAGACATGTACACATGTACACCCATACAAACATACATATCTATTTTATAAATCATAAGTTCAAACAGATATGTCTAAGTCTAATCCCTCCCCAAAAGGTCTGTTCTGCCCTCCTGCATCCATTTTGTGTTTCTCCTTGAACAAAGTCGACACATGTACTCATTTACCAAATCCTACAAGGTCTCTTACAGTTTCAGAACTGTTTCACCCATACTGTCATAATAAGAAAACCTATTTTAAAAGCTCAAGATTTCTTTGCAGTTTTCCCTCCCTCCTATGTCATCCAAGAATGGAGTATAGAGTTAAAAACTGTGTTCATGAACTACTTGGGCTCCTATTTGTTCTCTCTTCAGTAAAGTTACAATATCCATTTGAAATACAATTGAGTTCAAATTTGTTCAATTTGCTTTCAGTTCTTAATGATTTTTTAAATATGTAGAACATGAACATGCTTCCAAAAGTTAAAATTAGCAAAAGTGACTCAAAAATGTTATCTCTTCCTCCCACATTCTATCTACCGCATTCCCTCACATCACCTCGTGGAGGTCACCAACTTCACTGTTTTCTGGTTTATGCGTCCGAAGCTTCTTTTTGTAAAGATAAGCAGTTATATGTAGGTTTTTCTTATTTCCCCTTCTTGCTCACACACAAGGCAGCATACTATGCATGCTCTTTTGCACGCGGCATTTTGCATTACTAATGTCTCTTGGAAACCACTCCATGTCCATTCCCAACTGTTACGCACACTCTTTTTCACGGCTGCATTGTACTCCACTGTGTATAGGGACCACAGCTCATTCAGCCTTCTTCCAGACTTGGATGCAAGCCTTTTTTTATATAAGCGTGAAATAATTTCAAAACCTATGAATTGGCTTGTAAAATATCATTAAATTTTTCTTACATTCTGAGATCATTTTAGAAGCTTCTAAGGAAAAACTTAAAAGATGACAAACCCCAAGAGGAAATGGCAAGAATGAATGATTTCTCAGGAATATTTTATTTCTGCAAAAATAAATGTCATGTGTGTGTTTAACTCTCCCAGACTTCTTCTCACATCTACTGTGTTTTCCAGCAGATTGTATTTAACAAGTTTTGTGTGACTACCTCCTGTTCGCTGCTTTGAAATTTCTCGGTTAACTTCAAAAGTGCCATACACATAGACAAATACACATGCACACAACACTGACAAAATGCAAAGAAAAAGGTAGACCACAGGGAGAGAATATTACTAATGCTGACAGGAAACTTAAGAAGACATAGAAACTGAAAGAATATTGTTCATGTTTTAACACAACTGAAACACTACAAAATTAGGGGTAGGGAGGAAACAGTGTTATGTTGAGCAAACCACACTGTCTTATCACATGTAATTGATTAATTTGAAACATTGACAAAACTTCCCAGCCAGAAGTGAAGATGATCAGTGCTACTCTTGTCAGCCTTTCAAAATGGTTTCCCAATGGAACATTTGGGAGCTTTCTATAATGTTGCAAGTAACACCACATAGCTAAAACAGACTCAGCATATCTTGGAGGGTTTCAAATAAAAAATAAAACGTTCATTTTAGCAATCTAAAAGGCAACATTTAGTGAGAAATATCGCTGCCTTTCATCAGTCTCTCTTCTCTGTTCAATGGTTTATTCATGACCTGACAGATTTAAAAATTTTTTTCCTTTTTAAAAATCTTGTATTTCAGGAGTATAATTGATAGCTGTGCTTATAAGATTATATTTTCTGGTAAGAAAAGATAACTAGAATCACACGCTTAAAGCAAACAATAGGCCCATTAAATTCAGTCATAAAAAATCATAAGGTTCAGAGACCTGGAAAAACTTACAGGCCAATTCAAGCCCAGAAAGGTGAATAAACTTTCTCTAGGACACACGGCCAGTTTAGTAGCCGACTACAACTAAGGACCTGTGTCTTGTAAAAACCTGCCAGCTGTGTGTTCCACATAAAGGGACAGAAGTGGCAACTAAACAGGCAAAACAAAACCTGGCTCGAGGCCACGGAAGGTCCCAAGGACATTTCCAAAGAAACGCCCGTGCTCTTGAGTACAAAAGTTTGCTTCGTCATTTTCTTTCCCCAAACAGCCACAAAATAACATTTTCTCATATGAAATTGATTTATTTTGTCACTAATAAAGGAAAAGAAACATTATTCAAAGTTCCACACCTCTTGGCAAAAGCAGGTACAAATTATATACTATTATTTAAAATGCTTGTAAAATGAGCCATAACTTAAGAAAAAAAAAAAGAAACCATCACCATGCCTAAGGAAACTGAAGACAAGCCACAGGCGAAATTCCTAAAAGCAATAATTATTACATGTGTGCCATCCGCTCCACGTGATGAGAGCAAAGAGATGATGCTTTGTCATGATTATTTTGTGAACCACAATAGAATGGGGAAGGTCCGCAGCCATCAGTGCTAGCAGAGCATCAGCTAGGGGTATATCACAGAAGTGTACTCAAGTGATAACTGCAAGATTCCATCTGAATGCCCCTTGATATTCTATTTTATTCATAGGCACGGGTAGGCAGTCAACAATATTTTCCTCATTTTAATTCAGCATTGAGAGGGGTGGGGGAAAGTGGCCTGCAATCAAATCCTGGCCACCGAGGCACACGTTTTAGCATGTTATACAAAGAATTGGGCAAGGACCTCAGGCCACTGATTTCTAAACCTTCACACGATGGCTCTCAAAGGGAAAGATGTTCGCAGGTGGAATTTTATATGCAGATGACAAAAACAAAATTTCTTACTACACAAAAACCTTTACCGTGAACTCAGCAGCCTGCTCAAATGGTTTATCTCAGCAACATCTTCCACATCTAAAATTGTTCCAATGTGTCCCTCGGGGACAAAATGTCACTATTTTAAGTTTGAAGGGTGAGATATCAGGGAGTCTTACATAGGTGAACTGTGATAGAAACAGCTTGACCACAGAGAATTTAACTCTTTGACAAAATTTGATGACTTTCTTTACTCAATGGAAAAAAAAAATCATGTTATCAGTAATGTCAAAAATAATTCAAATGCTACAGAAGAGAACATGAAGAAATATTTTCCAAGATGAATACAACCAAAGAGAAAGTTAGGAAGGCCCTTGCAGGCTTTGCTAAAGTAGGGAGACTCAACCTGTCAGGTTTGGAGTGTGAGAGTCTTGTCGACTCTGCATTTGATGAAGCAAAAGGAATCTGAGTTTATGTTTGGTCTGAATAAACAGCATGATTGACAACTGTGTGAGAAACTGCCAAGCACTTGCTGTTGTAGCCAGAAACCTAGAACGGTTAGATCCAATCTTCTCAGTAACAGAAATGAAGAATATAAGATTGAGAAAGAATAGTTATAGAGTCTAAGCTGTTCTTTATCAAGCTATACATAGATGCCTTTTAACATTGCTCCAGATACTGTTTTAAGTACTTCCAAATATTAACACATTAAATCATTATAAAAACCCTACGCAGTAAGTGTTATTATGCACATTTTACAGATGACATGCCCAAGGCCACAGTGTAAGTGTATCTGGCTTTCCTATTTGAGTGATTGGTCAGGATGCTAGAATATTACCGAAAGTTATAAGCATCACCATTCCCCTTGCTAATTAAAGACTTCATAATTTTTAACTTTTTATTTCATAATTATAAACACAATAAATGTTTTAAATATCTAAAATTGGTGGTTGAATATGTACCACCTGTGGCCATCAAGTAATCCCCAGCTGTCAAAAGTGTGAAAACAGTGCCATGGGGAGTCTATAAAAGACACTCCTAAATGTGGGGATTTAATATAAATAAAGGTGGCCCTGCAGACTGCAGAGCAAAGAATATGGCATCAGAACACATGACTACCAATTTGGAAAGAACAATTAAGGTAGATTCCCACCACAATATCATATACAAAAATACTTTTAGATGGATAGGAAATAGACATGACCATGGAATACAATGCAGCTGCTTAAAAAAAGCAAAACAGGCCGGGCACAGTGGCTCATGCCTGCAATCCCAGCACTTTGGGAGGCCGAGGTGGGTGGATCACCTGAGATCAGGAGTTCATGAAGAGCCTAGCCAACATGGCTAAACTCCGTCTCTACTGAAAATACAAAAAATTATTTTGTAATTTTTTACAAAATTACACCAGGCATGGTGGTGGGCACCTGTAATCCCAGCTACCTAGGAGGCTGAGGCAGGAGAATTGCTTGAACTTGGGAGGCAGAGGTTGCAGTGGGCCAAGATTGTACCACTGCACTCCAACCTGGGTGATACAGCAAGACTCTGTCTCAAAAAAAAAAAAAAAAGACACATCTCTGGATCTGCCGAGGCAGAATGACAACTACGATCACTATCAAGCAAGTGTTAGATAAGCATATGGTGTGTTGTCACTTTTTATTAAAAAAAAAAAAAAAAAGCCAAACAGCTATTTATATAAACATGATTTACATATCTATATAACTACATAACTACATATATAGAGATCTAGAAAGATTTACATCAGATTATTTTGAGTGGTTCATCTAGAGAGGAGAGCAGACAGAGAGAGACCCCTTTATTTTTATATTCTTCTATCTTGTTAAAAATGTTAAATGGCATAGTAATTCTTAAAAAATCAACACATACACATAATCAAGTGACGGTGACACTGAGTGAGCAGGCAGGATGCAGGCCATGATAAGACTTGTATGTCCTGCTAAGAAACTTTTATTTCATTCTTAATTAATAAAGCACCAGCAAAAGATGCAAAAAATATTCTTGCATCTTATTACCAGCGCTGTGGGAAATTAATTAGAAAGGTGGCAAAACTAGAAGTAGAAGATATTAAAAAGGCTTTAAGTATCTGCAATAATTAAGAATCTGCCATATGCCATGTACAGTGTCTAAGTCAACTACGTAAGCCTTAAAATAAAACCCCCTGGGGCCTGGTGTGGTGGCTCACACCTGTAATCCCAACACTTTGGGAGGCCAAGGTGGGCGGATCACAAGGTCGAGAGATCAAGACCATCCTGGCCAACATGGTGAAACCCTGTCTCTACAAAAAATACAAAAATTAGCTGGGTGTGGTGGCGTGTGCCTGTAATCCCAGCTACTTGGGAGGTTGAGGCAGAAGAATCTCTTGAGCCTGGGAGGTGGAGGTTGCAGTGAGCCAAGATCACACCATTGCACTGCAGCCTGGCAACAGAGCAAGACTCTGTCAAAAAAACAAAACAAACAAACAGACAAACAAAAAACCCTATACTAGAACTATGACAATCCCCATTTCAAACATGAAGAAACTAAGGCTCACAGTTGTTCACAAGTTGCTCTGTTTGTACACTGGTCAGTAAAAAACCTGGAATTCAAATTCAAACCCTGGCCTGTGCACTTAACTGCCAAGTTCTATTACATTTAGAAAGTTGCAACAGCCTTGACAAGTGATAATGAGGTCCTCAGCTGGTGCAAGCAGGACTGGGAATGGGGGAAGTGGCCAGATTCAGTACATACTTAGGGGGTAAAATGGGCAGTGCCTGATGCCTGGCTGGAGGCAGAGGACAAGGGAGGCAGAGGATTTTAAGGTGGTGCCCACATTTCAGACTTGAAAGACATTCTCAAATTTTCCATAATGCTAATTTTCACCTTGATAATGGTAACAATATCTATCAACACTTTCAAAGACTTCATGGGAAGCTCATGAACAACCACAGGCTGCATCCTTCCAACTTTCTCTTGCATTATAACAGCTCTAATGCCCTTCCAGGAATCTTGCAATAAGTCTTTTCATCATAAAAGTCTATTTACTGCAAGACAATGGAAGACTATGAGAGGTTATGGAGCTCCTTCCTTGCTTTTTCCTTGAGAGACTTTAAGATTTTTACCTGAGTTAACAGTGGCACTTAACAAGAATGTTAGATTTTCTTCTGGCTTTCTTTTGTTTTAATCACAGAAAACAGAGAACTTAAAATATTATATACACTAATACATGCACACACATACACTCACCATACATACATATTTGCCTCTTTTTCTATTCTTGCCCAAACTACACCTTAATATAGCTGTTTTTAATAGTGGAGTCAGAGTGGGGTCATGATGTCTTCGGGCATTCTAGAATCCTCTTGAATGTTACATGAAATTTTGGGTGCAAATGAATATAGGCATTTCTCCAAGGATATTATTATTCCCTGAGGATACCCTAATTCCCTGAGGATATTATCAATAGCTTTCATTAGATGTTCAAAGAGGTCTAAGACCCAAAAACAGATTAAGAGCCACATGGCTACCCTTCAAGGGGATTTGTAATTAATCAATCCACTGACTAAATAATACACATTTGGAAGACTTCAGTAAGCAGAACACAGCAGTTCACTGCAGTTGTTCATCTTGGGGATACAGGCCAGGCAGCAAGGCATGCTTCAAATTCTGCTTTTTCAAAGTGACACCTTTTTTTTTTTTTTTTTTTTGCCATTTCTTTTTGGGCTGCTGGGGAAAATCATCATGTACATAATTAAACAGAACTTGCTACAAAGCTGCAGTTAAGATGGCAGTGAAGGATGGCCGATTGTGTATTTTGAAACTTTCATTTTAGATACTACTTCCTTGTTATTTTGAACATTTTTCATAGATTAATTCTGAACTTAGAATCCTAAAATGCTGCCAAGACTATAGCAAGAGGCATTCTACAAATAAAGAAACAGAATTCAGGGCTCAACAAAATATACTTTAATAAGTTAAGGGAATGCAGTTCTTATTGGCTTTTTGTGAATCCATTCTGCTAGAATTTCAATTGCAAAATCCTCATTTCCCCAGAAGCTACGGATAGTAAGAAATTTGGCTGCACAATAAACATTTTAATGTGCATCCTAACCACTGACTGAATCACGGTCTCAGACACAAAAACAAAGCACACAGCAGAGCAGGTAAAACACTACTAGATCTAGGCAACCTGAGGCCAGCAAAGATCATTTATGAACAAAGAAAAAGAATCCACACTGTACATAATACAGGACTGCATAGAAAGAACTTTTTAAAACAACTTCTCAAATTGTTTGATAATTCACTGTCCATCACCGAATTGATTCCACAAATCCTCTGAGTCTAGTGTCTAAAACGATAAACTCACATATTTTTTCCCCAATGACTAAACTCTTCCCAGAGAAAATAGACAAGGTTACTTCTGATACATATTTCCTTTAACGAAACGAGAAGTCGTGTCCACCCTTGATTCCGAATGCCACCATTTTCCTCTTTAATCTCTCCTCCTTCTGAAGAGCTCTGAACTTGACATTCAGCTTCCAGCTGGAACTGCAGATAAGCAGCCTGTTACAGGGGCTTCATACCCCTACCAGGAACTAAAAAGCAGTCCTGATCTGACTGTCTGGTTCCAGACTTCAGATCTGCTCAACTATTTCCCAGCACCCCTGGTACTTTCAATCACCATTTCAGAGACACAGATTCTAAATGTAGGAAAAGCATCTGAACCACATCAGGATGTATCTTCAATTCCACCCCAGAACTTAGACCTTTAGAAACTATGGGAAATGAACATGAATGGGAATTCTTTCTGCTCTTCAGAGCCCCAGCAATTAATCATCTTAAATGACTTCATGTCACAAGGCCACACTCTATTTTTAAAATACAGTTCCTTCTTTGGTCTCGATATGCCTTGTGATGTAAACTCCAAACAAACATCTCAATATAGTGCACACAGTATTCTTTCAAAAAAATGCTTTTTTCCCCCCTGGGAATACCGTTAAATACCAATGAAGTTACCTTAAAACTGGAGACAACAAAATACATACAAAAGGCAAAAAAATAAATAAATAGGTAGACAAGCAAACAGTTTAGGCAATTAAAAAGAGGATATAGACTCAGGCTATAATTAGGTTCCAAGCATATCAGAATGCATAAAGTATTTTACTGCATTTTATAAAAGTACTAAAAAGCCAGACATGGTCATCATTTGGCTTACGATTAATATTTAAAGTATTAAGAAGCATCTATATTAAAATACTGATAGTGTTCTCAGTGACTGTCAAGTAATTTGGAAGCATGTTCACAGCACAAAAACTTGGTATCTGACTAAACTCTGTTGGCTGGAAAGGTTCTGGGTATCTCAAAGTTTCACAAAGAGTTTCAACAAATAGGAATTTCCACAGAACCATCTTCCTGCACCTGCAGGGCTAAATACAAATTCAGACTATCAAAAACAAAATGCACATGTACACATCTTTCAGATTCTATTTTATGTATAGGTATAGATAGAAAAATTCCATTTTTAAAATATAATTCAGGCATAGGTGAAGAACTTACATTTGGGATAGGGTGAATTCCTTTTACTTACACTTCAAGTAAGGAAGACAGAGAGAGAATAGGAATGTGTTCAAATAAGGCTATCTCATTTCTAGGACAATTAGCAGGTTAAACCAGGAAGGTGCCTCTCTCTGTTCCTCCAACAATCCCCAGCTCCTCCCAAAAACGAATGCAGCCCTATCATCCTGCAGAAGGCTGGAATTTCCTTTTCAGGACGTAAAGTATCTCTTTCTGAAATCATACTAGATGATAATAACTATGAAGAGGGGAAGGAGGTAGAGCAGGACAAGAAAGTCGGGGGAGGTAGGAATGCCACGACTGTGCCTTGTTTAGACAGAAAGGGGATGAAATGAGGAACCGCTTCTGTTTTCATCATGATTAAAGTTGGTGAGTCATCAGGCAGGAGAGAGGAGGCTGGGAACAGCGTGACCCACTAAGGATTCTGCTCCAAGGACAGCGGGTTTCCCGCTGGGCACCCACTCTTAAGTGCAGATTGGGAGACTGAGACAGGAACACCTGCCGTGGGCAGGCCAGGCTGGAAGGATAGAGGACTGGGGTCTAACCGAGGCAATTCTGGCAAGGAGGCACGGACAAGGTCTGCTGAGGCCAGGCTGGGCTTGTGTTCTGAACAAACCGGAGGTCGGCGGTCGGAGCACACAGGGCTACCAAGAAGGACTGAGAAAAGGCAGTGGGAAAAGCAAGGGCCGAGAAAAAGAGTGATTTTAAGAACCGCTTGTATTTAAGAAAGTCATCTATATGCCAGACACTGCAGTATGCTGGACACGTGATATACACGATGTGGAATTTTTCAGGAAAATCCCTGAGAAGTAGGTGATATTATCTGCTGTTTTCAGTTAAATCAACTAAGAGTCAGGGAGGTGCCTCCACACAGTGAGGGGAAGCAATGAAGGGCTCACTGAGGCAGCGCAGGTAAAAGCGACAGCGAACAATAGGAAACTCTCCTGGGAACCAGAGGGCAGAGAGGAACTAACACAAGAAGAAACCCAAGTCAGGCTTGTGATCCAGGAGATCACAATTTCACCGAGAGACAAAATACACCCACACGTAACCACACAGAATGGCACGAAAAGCAGCCAGAGGTGTTAAGTACACAACTGATAAACAGAGGAACCACAATTCACAAAGATCCCTCAGGCAAGGCGTGCAGGCAAGGTGAAAGGTGGGGCCAGCCTGGACAGAGAAATACCGCTTAAGGAACTGCTGTAAAAATGCGTCTGGAAACAAATCCAGTGTGCACCGCAAATGAAGGAAGCAGTGCTGCGGAGTGAGAGTAGCAATAGAATTTAATTATGAGGGAAAGATGGAGCAGATTAGATTGCCAAATGTACACAGAGCGGAGAGGAGAGGGCGGAACAAGCTGGCTGCAGGGGAACCGAGCACAGGGTCCTTCACAGGGACACGGAGCCCCGGGAGCTGGCTCCACTGAGGGGGGCTGAAAGGTCTGGATGTACTGAGGTCTGCCTGTCCTCCAGGTGAGGAGGCGCGAAGACCAGGAGAAGGAGCCGGAGCGGGCGCAGGGGCTGTATTGCGACTCAGTGGGGTGGCAGTTAAGGAACTGGATGAACTGACCCAAAGGTCAGGTTGCGGAGGCTGGAGGTGGGAAAGAAAGGTTAGAAAAATCCAGAAAGAGAAAATTCAGTCTAAAATTTCAAGAAGCCAGTCCCAGTCTGGACTAAGGAGATGAGTTAGGCAGGAAAATGCAGAACCCAGGGGCACTACTTTTTCATAAAGATGGAACAGACTTAAGCGTATTTGCATTCCAAAAGGAAATGTTCTTTTTTATATTATTTTTATTATTTTATTTATTTATTTATTTATTTTATTTTGAGTCGGAGTTTCGCTCTTGTTGCCTAGGCCGGAGTTCAGTGGCAAGATCTCGGCTCACCACAACCTCCACCTCCCGGGTTCAAGCATTTCTCCTGCCTCAGCCTCCGGAGCAGCTGGGATTACAGGCATGCACCACCACGCCCAGCTAATTTTGTATTTTTAGTAGAGACGGGGTTTCTCCATGTTCGTCAGGCTGGTCTCGAACTCCCGACCTCAGGTGATCCGCCCACCTTGGCCTCCCAAAGTGCTGGGATTACAGGCGTGAGCCACCTCGCCTGGTTCTAAAAGGAAATGTTCAAAAGAGAAGAAACGGCAACTTACAGACAGGCCATGAGATAACTGATGGAGTAAGATCTCTAGAAAGGCAGGAATGGAAAGGATGCAGAGCACAGGTGCAGTATGGCCACTTTAAGGATATTGATTCTTCCCACCCATGAGCATGGAATGTTTTTCCATTTGTTTATGTCATCTGTGATTTCTTTTAGCTATGTTTCATAGTTCTCCTTGAAAAGATCTTTCACCTTCTTGGTTAAATGTATTCCTAGATATTTTTCTCTGTGTGTGCCTATTGTAACTGGGATTGTGTTCTTGATTTTCTCTCAGCTTGAACATTATTGGTATACAGAAATGCTACTGACTGTATCCTAAAACTTTACTAAAGTCATTTATCAGTCCCAGGAGCCTTTTGACAGAGTCTTTAGGGTTTTCTAAGCATAGAATTAAGTTTTATTTTCAACATTTCAGCGTCAAAAGCTGAAGGGTTCCATCTCAGCTGGCTGACCTGAACAACATTATAATAACATTTACACAATGAAAATGAACATTAATAGTCAAAAGCACAATGTCAATATAAAATTGAGTTGAGTCTGATGCTCCTTCTTGGAAAGCTGACATGAATCAACTGCCTTTTTGATTATATTGAAAACTATTTTCAATTATAGACAATGCTTATTTCATCTGAAAATATAAATTCAAGTTAGAGCAACACTGTGATCTTGATCACAAGTATCTTCTTTAGTTATTAGGCCAAATTAGACGTAATAATTGGTGAGCTCAATTCTCCTCCTCATTCAGGGTTGAACGAGGTCTCATCTCACACATGGAATGCCCAATAAATTCATTACTTGTGCATTCCATGTGCAGTTCCATGGGATTGTTGCATATCATATCCCAATTAGCCGGCAAGACCCTAAGACACCATGTCATACGTTCTTTAGTGTTTTGGCCAGTCTTACATGGCATTTGCACATATGGAGTCTTAAACACGTGAGCAGCTTGAGTGTTAGATTATGACTGGAGAGAAAGGCAGTCCAACATATCAAACACGTCTGTTTTTTCACACACTAATGCTTTTCTGTTACTTTCAGAGATGACAAACATTAGACTTCAAAAGCTTGAGAAAGTCCTTAGCCAAAGAATCATCAAAAGGTGCATTACCTGCTCACCACCCACCTCCCTCAACAGAGTCTCTCTGACTCTCTCCACCCTCCCAAGGGGGGCCACTCCTGTCTGTACCTCCCACAACATTGTGCCCCTCCCACTTACTGCCTTCCAGCACCTCTTTTGTCATCTCTCTGTAAAGTCAAGGGGGAAAGCTACACGACCCAGAGCGTATGGTTACACCGTTCCCAATACCATCATGAGGATTTATTTCAGGAACAGGAATCCCACATTTGCCCTTTGGGCCTTTTTTTAGTTAACACCAGGTCATGAGGGAAAATCTGAGGGAGAAATTCTCAGTCCTGCAGGTGTTCTTGCACTGGCTGATGGGGATTAAAGGATCTTAGAGGAGAAGCTCTGAGAATAACGTTACTACACTGACGGGCTGAAATGTGGGACAACACAGGAGCTGGACAGAGAATCTAGCACTTGGCTGCCATCAGTCAAAACTTTCCTTGCTCTGAAAATTAGTCCACACTTCACCTCTAACACCCAAACATCTAATTTAATCCTGGCAGTGGAGGGGGTGTAAGAGAGGACCCTTGCCCTAGTACCCTGATCCGAGGACACAGCACAGCTGTGACTCCTCAGACACATCAGCCATCGGGGCGCAAACCTCAACTATGTTCTTTGGCTCAACCTCAAATCCTGGACCTTGACCCCGCTACCTCTGCCCTTGTGTGTCACAGTGCCTGACAGTTCTCAGGCAGCTCCTGTTTCGGCCCACTCTGTTCTACCCTCCCAACCTGCAGTGGGCCCGTGGCAAGGGCAGGGAGGGGCGGGGGGAAAGGGCAAGCTGACTGTGAGCTACACCGAACTGCCCTGGTCCAAGCCAACCACCTTCAAAGATCTTTACACTCAGAAGCGAGAAGAGTTTCCCTAGAAGTCACTCAAAAGCAACTGATCATCTGAGCACACTCAACACAGCAGGCACTGCCGGGATACATGAAGGAAAATCCCTTACCTTACTGAGCTTGCACCTTTGGATGGAAGAAACCCCCTAAGTCTTATCAGGTGAAAGCAACGTGGGGAAACATGGACCTGACTCCTAGACAGAAAATGCACAGTTCTTAAACCTTCTGTGGTAGTGGGCCTCAAACCTGCACAAAGAATGCAGGAGGGTCTCAAGCGACACATTTCCAGGCCCAGCTCCTGAGGGTCTGAGTTAGTAGGTCTCAGGAAGACCCACGCTGTGCTCTCCAAAGCTCACAAAAGTAGATGGTGTGAAGGCTGGGTTAAGAACACCGCTCTAGATGTTCTCATTTTCCATGGTATGACCTTCATAGTGTTTATTAGTGAAGCATACCGCCTGGACAACAAAAGGAAATGCATCATTTCTTGAACACGAGGGGTCTGCACTTGGTTTCCCTTTCTTTGCATCTTCGTTGTACCTCTTCTTCCCTGCTCTATGTCATGTCCAGGATTCCAAATGCTGGCCCTTTCACACGCTAACAAATACTAGATGTAACTCAACAGATGTCATGAAAAGTAAACCAAATAAAAAGCTGTAGCTTCCTGCTGTAAAGAAATGGGCTGGGCATGGTGGCTTACACCTGTAATCCCCAGTACTTTGGGAGGCCGAGGAAGGGGAATCATGAGGTCAGGAGATTGAGACCATCCTGGCCAACACAGTGAAACCCCATCTCTACTAAAAATACAAAAATTAGCTGAGCGTGGTGGGATGGGCCTGTAATCCCAGCTTCTCAAGAGGCTGAGGCAGGAGAATCGCTTGAACCAGGGAGTCAGAGGTTGCTGTGAGCCAAGATCACACCACTGCACTCCAGCCTGGAGACAGAGCCAGACTCCGTCTCAAAAGAAAAAAGAAAAAAAAAAAGGAAAGTAATGAGGCAAATTTGATGCATATAAATTTCCCCAAAACATCTAAAACTCAGACCAAGAAGAACAAAAAGACTATCAGAAGATTTGGTGTCCTGCGTAAAGATGATCCCCTGTAAGGCCCTGGTGCTAGCAGACAGTCAAGGAAGTCTACACCGGCTACTCTGTTCACCTTTCTAGTCATGTATGCCAGGATTCAGGGGTTTCAATGTCTTCTCTGACATTTTGCTTGACTCACCTCTTTCAGCAACACATCCAAACAGATCCCTCTAACTGCAGGTAATACTGGCTAATAAAAGTAAAACCTAACGCTTATTGAGCATTTATAGTGTGCACATTGCTTCCTGTATTCTTTATGGGTACAATTGATTTAGTCCTCCAACCACCCAAGGAGAAAGAAGGTAGGGAACTTTTCCTACCTCGTGGATGAGGAAACTGAATTGAATGACTTGCCCAAGGTCACAGAGCTGGCAGGTGGTGGCGCTGGGCTCCAGCCCACTCTGAAACACTAAAGCTCTGATTAGATTTTGTGGGGTCATTTGCCAGCAAAGCCTACAAATAATTCAAGTAAGTTGATGGGCTATCTAGGAAAGTCATTTCATTTTAACTAAACCTCTTAATATAAATATAAGTCCTTCAGTGGCTGACCTTGGAAAACAGCTCAACAGGTGCTGCGACAGCCTTCTGTTCTTTCAAGTACCACTCCCAAGACCATGCTCCCCGTGCAGCCGTTGAAGGGGCTGGAAGAGAAACACACAATGACATTTCCCAAAACAATTAGTGACAGGAAAATAATAAAGCTCACTTGACAATAAACTCAAGAAGCAGGCTAATTAGTTAAATTGGTAATTGAAAGACCCAGCAACTAAGAAGAGCCTTCTCTCTCATTTCATATGAACGTTTAGTAAAATCACCTAACCACTCCATATGCAGCTCTTCCTGTTTCGGACCCGGCTAATAATATGTCCCACCCTCAAGAGAATGCCCAGTGAACTCTCACACTGGGTTCCATCTTGCTCTTCTCAAAGAGGGTGAACAGGCACAGGCTTTCTGGAAAGTGATTTAGTTAATTTTACAGTGAATAGTCTAAAGTTTTTTATAATCTTCTTCCACTTTCATACTTCTTTTGGCTGTGAATGTCAATTGTCACAATCTGTGGAAAGGTAATGTGGCAGTATTTGTTAATGCTTAAAAATCGTTCCTGGCCTGGCACAGTGACTCACGCCTATAATTCCAGCATTTTGGGAGGCCGAGGCAGGTGGATCACTTGAGGTCATGAGTTTGAGACCAGCCTGGCCAACATGGTGAAACCCAGTCTCTACCAAAAATACAAAAATTAGCCAGGCACGGTGGCGGGTACCTGTAATCCCAGCTACTCGGGAGGCTGAGGCAGGAGAATTGCTTGAACCCGGGAGGTGGAGGTTGCAGTGAGCCGAGATGGCGCCACTGCACTCCAGACTGGGCCGCAAGAGCGAAAGCTCATCTTGGGGAGAAAAGAAAATCGTTCCTAAAAGTTGAACCAGCAATTCTCCTAGGAATTTGTCTTAATGCAATCACAGTAGATGTGTCCAAGGGGCAAAACACAAGAGTTTTTTTCCTAGAATCCCACATCAAATTAAACACTGGAAACAAAGTCAAGGTCCACAAAGGAGAAGGTAATTAAATGCATTACATGGACATGCCCTTTCAAAACCAGCCAGTAAACTGCATTGTAGACGACTGTCTAAAGGCAAAGAAGGACTATGTAATGATATACTATTAAGTAGGAAAAAGAAGCAGTTAAGGAAACAAATTGATCATTTTTGGTAAATGTGTAATAGATTAAATAAAACTAAACTTACATAAATCAAAACATTTACATGAAATCATCTTAAGTGCCAGAATTATAAATAATTCCTTCTCAATTTTATTTGTGCTTTCTTTTTCTGCTTTCCAAATTTTCTAGATGAACAGCTAATCTTTGTAATTCAACAAAATTATCATTTTTGAATAACAAAAGTCTGGCAAAAAGGATTAATAGTTATCTTAGTTATCTTAGGTTTACATTCTACTCCCCAGTAATTTCTTCTCTAGGATTACATACTAACAAAGTAGTTAAGCACTGATAAAAGTTGATGGTAAAAATGTACATCACAAAATAACAGCAGAATGCAAAGTAGTATTCATACAGGAAGGAGGTTAAAGAAACTATTGTACATATATACATATATGATTCTGAGGTTATCAAAAACTATATTTTTATGTTTTACATATTTCATATATTTTGAGAATTATCTGGGTTAAGTGAAAAATCTAAGTAAGGACACAAAATGGTGTCTATTTAGATCATATCTGCTGTTTTGTGTCCTTATGCTAAGTGAAATAACAGGCAAAGAAATATAAATACTGCACGATCTTATAGACATGCAATGAAAAAACGTCAAACTCATTGAAACAGTGCTTAGAAAGGTGGTTACCAAAGGCTGGATGAGAAAGGAATCAGGAATGAGGAGATGTTGCCCAGAGGATACAACATTCCAGTTAGACAGCAGGTATAAGTCTTAGAGATATGTTCTACAGCATGCTGACTATAGTGAATAATGTTATATACTTCAAAACTGCTAAAAAGAATAGATTTTAAACATTCTCATGACAAAAAACATAATTACATGAGGTGACGGATATGTTAATTAGCTTGATGTAATCATTCCACAAGTATATATCAAAAATCACATTGTACCCTATAAATATATACAATTATCTGTCAATTAAAAATAACAACATACACACATATATATTATACAAATTATTCCATATATTAAGACATTCATTTATTCACATATTTATACAGCAACTTTTATGTACTAAGCAATAGGCATATGTGTGTCCACACAACCAAACACATTCTCTTAGAAAAGCAATTGGAAAGAAACGGCAGAATACTAACAGTGGCTACATGTGGATGGCAAGATTGATGTAAATATTCTTTCTTTATTTAACACAATCTACATTTTAAAAATTATCTACAAGTGTTATTACTTAGCCATACACGCACACACACATCCTTGGAGAATACGCATCAGAAAATGCTATCTGAATCCTAATTTTATCACCTATCTTGCTGTGAATGTTCCAGAAGAAGATGCAAATGGTAATAGGTCAGCGTTGCATCAGCACCAGGGATGACAGGGGGTAAGATGCACCTCTCACTCAAACATTTGAAACCTCTCAAGACAATACAACAATCTGACTGAATAACAAACACAAAATCCATCAACGGGGCAGGAATAATTCATGTAAACTTTGCGTCATTAAAAAATTTCTGGCCGGGTGTGGCGGATCACACCTGTAATCCCAGTACTTTGGGAAACCGAGGTGGGTGGATCACCTGAGGTCATGAATTCGAGACCAGCCTGGCCAACATGGTGAAATCCCATCTCTACTAAAAACACAAAATTAGCCAGGTGTAATGGTGCATGCCTATAATCCCAGCTAGTTGGGAGGGCTGAGGCAAGAGAACTGCTTAAGCCTGGGAGGCAGAGGTTGCAGTGAGTGAAGATTGTGCCACTGCACTCTAGCCTGGGTGACAGAGCGAAATTCCATCTTGGAAAAGAATTAAATAATAATAATAATAATTTCTGAGCCCCTGTTAATGTGACAAGTTGCATGAAAATGTTATGTGGAAATTTTATCCATTACCACTAAAGTGAGTAAAATCTGCTGTCTAGTAGATGAAAAATAAATCATATATACTTTATTTCTTTTGCTACCCATATATGTCATTGACAATAAAGGGAAGTAATTTAAACATAGCTAATAAAGAAAACATCATATCAATTTACAGCTAAAATTAGACTAAAACTTCATGGACATTAATATTCACTATCTGTCACAACACTAACTTGTTATTGCTAGATACACTTACTAATGTATGAGAATTTTTTAAAGCATTTTAATCATCAAATAAGACACCAGAATTGTCATCCATGGATTTTCTTGTATTGTTTGGAAACACTGAGACATCATGGTGTGATTTCCATCAAGGAGCTCACAGTCCATTGGCCCATTAAAACGCCTAAAGGTTTGCACCGTTTCTGCCACATGAGATGTTTTATTTTGCCAGAGAGAGAAAGCAATCTGACAAATCCTGAAGATGCTCCAGGAAGACTATTCAACATCCCAATTTCCACACAAGCATTTTGCTGCATTACAATTATGTGCTTTACAAAAAACATTACAGCAGTGTTGGCTCTAAAGCAAATAGATATCTCATTTTCTACAACAGCTGTGTTCTTTAAAAGATTGCACGTAATTTCTCAATTTAATCATATTTCCAATTGTCACACATTATCATTTCACCAAAAGTAAACTCTAAGGCCTCCTTTTATGATCACATATGAATCCCAAGAATCTTTTAAAATTGTTCAAAAATAAGAATGTATAATATCAAACAATACAAACTTTCATTGAATTACATATTTCGGTGAAGCAAGAGAATTACTCGGTAACATCGTGCCTGCAAGTGAGATGAGGGAATACCAAGTTTGCTTGCGTCTCAGAGCCTGTAGACAGGTCCTCCCTGGTCACTGAATTATAAAGGGATTCCCTAACCCCTGTTTCTCACCATGTTGTTTCATTACTCACAGAAAGTACTTTAGCTGAAATTAACCATATTCTGCTTGGAAGTAGAATATAAGCTTCTAAAACGGAGGGGAAACCATCTTGGTATTGTTCATCATTGTTTCTCTAGAGCTACAATCATACCTGGCCATAAATATTTGTTTAATGGGCCAGGAGCCATGGCTCACACCTGTAATCCCAGCACTTTGGGAGGCCAAGCCAATTGGCTCACCTGAGGTCAGGAGTTCAAGACCAGCCTGGCTAACACGGTGAAACCCCATCTCTACTAAAAATACCAAAAAGTAGCCGGGTGTGGTGGTGGGAGCCTGTAATCCCAGCTACTCAGGAGGCTGATACAGGAGAATTGCTTGAAACCAGGAGGCGGAGAGTGCAGTGAGCCAAGATTACGCCACTGCACTCCAGCCTGGGCAACAAGAGTGAAACTCTGTCTCAAAAAAAAAAAAGAAAAAAATGTTTAATGAATTAAAGGAAAGGAAGACAGGCAGAATAGTACTCTGGGCTTTAAATATGAATTCAAATGTGTCTGTTTTGACCAATTCATTTCTCAGTTTCCTGGAGAGAAGGAACCAATTATGAGACAACACTGCTTCAGTCACTAAATTTATTTTTTCTGCAGTTTTCTCAGACATACTACAGATATGGCACTCATTTTATGGAATATTAGATATTCATACAATTTCATAAACCCTAAATTCCATTTTTTCTCACTATATTCATTGGCTATAGCAAAATGTTCCAATTATTATCCTTCTGTCAAACATTACATAATAAACAAAATATATTTGATTATATATTACCTGTCACTTAATATATACATATTGTATACCAGGTACTGATAAGGGTATGTGTATGTGTATACGTGTGTGTGAGCACATATGGGTGAATGTATACATTTTCACTTGTTATTTACAATATTGAATATTAGATTAATAGCCCTATTTTATTGTTCTGAAAAGCTGAAGCTCACGGAGATCACACAGTTCACACAGCTGGAAAAGTCTGTATGTAAACAAAATCCCTAGCTCAGGCATCCCCACTATACACTGCTGACTCACTCCAGCACATACAGTCAAAATGGAACAGAAACGCCTATTTAATTAGTTACTTTTAAGTTTAAAAGCACCATAAAATTAAGTTTGCAGGAAAATGAATAAGGTCATTCATGGATGGTGGCTTTGTGAATTTGATTTAAACTTTTGAAAGTCATGTTGACAATACATATTTATAGCCAAAAATTAAGATGTTACAATTCACTGATCTATTCATCTCAACTTTAATATTGTATTCTAAAAAATACAGAAGGAATAAATTCAGCCTTTACAACAGTGCAAAGTTGGAAAAATATCTAAATATTCAATAATAGTCAAATAAATTATGGTTATGATCACATATTACTTTTAAAATATGAATTAAGCACAGTTTATATGAACATTATCATTAGAACTGCACGTTTATATACAAATAAAAATCACTAAAAAAATGAAGACTATGTGTTAAGACAATGAGATCTGTGAAGCAATGCAAGACAAAGGCTGACAGATTTGGCCACAAGAATATCCAGTTCTAGGAAATTGTACAATACTTATCAGTAATTTTATGAACCCAAAATGAAAATGTCAGGGAGTAAAGAATGAATCAACTGTCATTCTTAAGGATACAATCAGGTATATCTTAAGAGTGGCCCTTTCCCAATTCCATTAGCCATAAACACAACCTTTCATGGTGATATTTCCATTTCACTTCAAAAGCTATGCTGCACGTGACTCCGTCAGAAAATCCCTTAGAATATGTGAGAAACAACTGTCAGTGGCAACCAACCACACCGTTATAAATAGCGCCTTTTTTTGTAGTACCAACTGGAAATGATACAATCTTCCTAATCTTAACAACTGATCACTGCTGAACAATACCCCACTGAGGCCACAGCTGCAGACTCACATTTTAGTCCCTCTGCCAGGTCACTGTGACAGGATCCTTTCCATGCTCTCCCTATATTTTTCACATGCACAGTCAGGCTGCTTTTCATTTCAGTACTACCGGATTTAAATTCATGTAGTGCTCATCTCCCCAGGCAAAGCAGGTACTGAGAAAACCCAACTTCTACTTCACACTGCATTTGCTCGAGTTGGGGAGACAAGCTTAGAGACAGATAAACATCACCCATAACCTGACATATGGTGGGACTCACTGTTTTGACGAATAAACAAGCAGACACAAGTGCTAATACGCACAGTTAAGAAACCCAAACAATGTGTCTGGAATCAAAATGAAGGAGGATTTACTCTGAATACAGAAAGCTTCCCGGAGGACAATTCTCTTTGAGACGAAGAGAAATTTGGCAAGCAATCCGGGGAGACGCACCACGGGCAGAGCCAGGACACTGGAAAGAAAGAGCCGCCTCTGCAAATGCCAGAGTCTGGGAAAGGTTCAGCACAAAGCTCGCAGGGATCCACTCAGCAGAAGGCTCCACTGCAGGGGCTGGAGGGGCAAACGTAAGACCAGGCAGGTTCCTCAAAGTCGGCCTAACAGGTTTGGTCTTTATTCTTGTGGTTAGAGAACCACTGGAGACTTCTGAGTGGTGCATGATACATCAGAAATTCCTTTATGAATCAGCACTAGGTAAGGATGAAATGGATGGAGAGACAGGCAGTGGAGACTCAGAATGACCACACAATAGTCCAAACAAGCGACAGTGTGGGTGTGTCCTAAACAAAGGGGGACATGCAGTGCCCTCCGTGGTTACAGAGCCCCGGGGGGAAGCAGGGCGTGAGCGGAATGGTGAAATGAATGTCAAAGGGTACAAAGTCTCTGTTAGACCAGAGCAATGGTTTGGGGTTGGTTTTATTTTTCGTTCGTTTGTTTGTTTTTCAGTTCTATTGCACACCATGGTAAATGTGGTTAATAGAGTATTGTACATTTCAAAACTGCAAAGAAAGTACATTTCAAATGTTCTCCCTGCAAAAACATGTTAAGTATTTGAGGTGATGGCTAGTTAACTAGTTTTATTTAATTATTCCACATTGTATTTATAAATTATAGCATCACTTTGTACACACTAAATTTATACAATTTGTAAGTTGTCAATTTACAATAAAAAAGAAAGGTAGAAAGGAAATTGAGAGAAAAATGCAGAAATACAATCAACAGGCACAAGGTGCGGCAGCAAAGGTGAAAGGCAAAATAGTCCCGAAGCTGCCGGGCACCAGGAAGGGCCAAGCAAGTGGAGGGACCAGCGCAGAACGCGGAGGAAACTGGGGGTTATTTTCCGAGATGTTAAACTTTTGGTATCCGGAATAGTCTACGATAGGTGTATATAATAATATGTAAAAAACACACATTCAACAAAAGGCAATGCAAAGCTTTTCATACAGAGGCAGCCATGGGGATTACACAGAGGAAGAAGAGCTGAGGTCAGGGGAGGCGCTTCCTCGGACGTGAGTGAGGTCAGGGAGGCGGCGCAAGAGGGAGGCAGCATTGGAAGGAGGCGACAGAGACCCGGGGGCTCCGGGGAAAGGGTTTTCCATGGGGCGGGGAGATCAGCACCATCAAAGGCTCTGCTCGCCAAAGTAAGATGCAGATGGGAGAAACTGCTGGCTCTGACAGCCAGGGTGTCACTGGGACCGCAGAGGCAGAGATTTCAGCAGAGGGATGAGATCAAAAGTCAGACTGCAGAGGTCAAAGCACGAAAGGAACAACTGGAAAGGTTTGCAAATGAACTGGGAGGCAGGTGACATAAGCGCTTGACGGGGAAGAAGAGAAAGGAAGTCTTCGCTGATTGTTGTTGTTAAGCATATTAGGAGACAGGACATCTCAGTTCCTCCGTTGAGGGAAATGCACCCAGAGAGAGAGAAAAAGGAGGCTCTCAGAAAAGAGGGATCATCGACCCGAGAGAGAGGCAGAACAGACAGGTAGCATTAGGAACACAGGTAAGGGGAGGACTCTGAGATAAAAAGACACGTGGTGAATGAGATTAAAAGCAGAAGAGTTTTAGGCTACTAGGGAAGAAGATGGGAGGGTACTCCACCAAGTACCCTCACCTCCTTCATGAGGTAGGATGGCATCTGCTAAGAGTAAAGGTCACAGTGGTGCCTTCAGGAGCATGGGGAAAGGGAGAGTTATGAAAATTCAACTAGGACTGAATATAAAGAATACAGAACAGTCCTGACAGTCCCACTGCATTAAACTGGTGGTTCTGCAGAGGAGGCAACTGGCACCAGGGGACTTTCTCCAGCAGCTCCTGACAGTCAGAAGTGGGAGCAGATGGTTAAGTCTGCGGACAGCTGGGGGCTGAGGAGGAGATGGCCAAGTGGCTGAGAGGCTGTAAGCCATGAGAATGTGAGATAAAATGCTTGAAGAGTCCCAATTGGCCTGGGAGGCAAAGGAAGTCAGAAGACAACCAACAAAGAGCAAGAAAGAATGGAAAAGCTAAAATACGAAACACGATTCTTTAAAAGATTCCACAGAATCGAAGGAGAGGGAAGAGCTGGGAGGTGTGAGGGTGTGATCAAGAAGGGGATTTCAGAGTTCACCATCTGCTGATTCAACAATTTATTCATCCAGTGCAAAGTGTGGTCATCCCTGGAAACTTGGGAGAAATGCAAATGTGGGGGCCACACCTCAGATTTAATGAATCAGAAACTGTGATGGGGACCAGCAGTCCACTCAAACGATCCTTCCACATGATGATAATGCATGTTCAAGTTTGACAATCATTGTTCTACTGTAAGTGAAGAAACCTGCAAAGTAAAGGAACAAGTAATTCTGAAGGCGCTCATCAAAGGTTTCCCAGACCATGTTACATGCCTTAAAGATTAAGGTTCTCAAAGTGTGGTACCCAAACCAGCGGCATCAGTGTCACCCAAAAAATTGCTAGAAATACAAATTTGGGAGCATCGGTGAAAATGTGGGCCTCTACTGAATCAAAAACTCTGGGAGTAGGGCCCAGCAATCTGTTTCCACAAGCCCTCCAGGTCATTCTGATGCAGCTAACTTTGAGGACTATCGCTTCCTATTAAGGCCAGGTTCCTGTGGCAGGTGGCCCTACAGACAGGACAGCCTCAGAATCCCGACTACAGTTCCTGTTCTTGAATTTCAATGAGTCTCCATCCTCCCCAAACATGTATTTTTGCACTACAGCCCATTACTTGAGCAAGCTTGAGTGACCTCTCTTCCTTGCAAAAGAAAGAATCTGATTAAACACTATGCTTAGAATTTCAGTCTTCAGTCTATATGTACTGTCAAGTCAGTGGATGCTTTCAGCAAAGAAATGGCACCATAAGTTTTGGGCTTGTGTCTCTTCTGCCCTGCCTGTTGTTTTTGCAGCTGTTTTGATTTTTTTTTTAAATAGTACTGATGGCAATTTCAGGGATAATAGTATAGAATAAGAAAGGATGATTTATCATAGAAATATCAGGAAGGAGACCATGCCACACGCAGGCATGATATGACGAGGTCTCGGTTTGAGATAGCTGCTGTGAGGATGGAGAGGAGCAGAAAGAATGCAAAGAGTCATCTGAATGAGACGTGACAAAATTGGACAATCAACGAGATGAGAAAGAGGACTCTGACATTTCTGGCTTAGGAGAGTGAATTTATGATTATGCCTGCCACAACTAGAGGAGTGGGCTTAGTACATTTTCAGAGATGCTGAATCTTTGAAATCCAAAGGCATCTAAAGGAGATTTAGGATGAACCCTCTGGAGACGTTACAGGAGAAAGTTCAAGGCTAGAACCATGGATCTAGTGCCCATCAGTGTGCAGGGCATTAAAGCAGAGGAGATCCCAGGGAATGTGTGCAGAGCATGGGGTTGGTAGGGCCAAGAAGAGGAGCCTAGTGACCTGCAGCTTTTAAGATGTGGGTGGAGGAAAAATAACCAAAGCATAGTGACAAGGGGCAGCCAGAGAAATGGGAGGAATGTAGGTGGAAATGCTTTCAAGTAGAGAACTTCACTGTCAAATTTCATTTAAAAAGTAAAACAACATGAGGACTGAACAAAGACAACTGAATTCAGTTAACTGGAAGGAGGTCAGTGGCCTTTACCTGAGGCTGGCTACAGTGCTTGACTGAAGATGCAGGAAAAAGTAGGGATGTGAAGCTGGAGAAAGAGGTGACGTCAGGGGCAAGTGGGAGGGTTTGCCTCGGGATTGTTTCCACTGAGAAAACAGGGAATGTGTGCTGATGCAGGCAGGCCTGGAGGTAAGCAGGAGAAGGCTGGAGGACAGTCTGTGATGAGGAAGAGGCTCACAGGTGTGTGTGTGGAAACATGCACTAAAATGGTGCCTTCACATGTGGCAAACTCAATAATGACATAGCATTAGTGGGAAATCATCAACGTTTTTTAGCCATACTCAATCATGAGATTGAATAGGGAAATCATCAATATTTTATTCATGTATGACAAGACAAAGGGAAACAACTCCAAGCTACGTGCTCATTGGTTCAACCAATACTTTTTAAGTACTGTGAAAGGAAAAGAAATCTCAGGACCCCAAAATCACTAAGCCAAAGGGAAAGGTCAAGCTGGGAACTGCTTAGGGCAAACCTGCCTCCCATTCTGTTCCTAAATAAGATAGCTACAAAGATAGAAAGCTACATACCTCCTTCACAATTTGTCCACAAGGAAATTCTTTGTGGACAAAGGACAGACAGAACTCAACATTATCCCTCTGCTCACTGAGATAAATGTGTATCTGTTTGCTTCCTTTGGAAAGGCTAATTAGAAACTCAAAGAAATGCAACCATTTGTCTCTTAGCTACCTATGACCTGGGAGCTCCCTTCCTGCCTCGAGGCATCCCTCCTTTCCGGATCAAACCAGTGTACGTCTTACATATATTGACTGATGTCTCATATCTCCCTAAAATGTATAAAATGAAGCTGTGTCCAGATCACCTCAGACCCATGTCATCAGGACTTCCTGAGGGCGCATCCTTAACCTTGGCAAAGTAATTTTTAAAATTGATTGAGACCTGTCTCCAATACCTTTTGACTTATAGTACCTTCTATGAGACAGACCCTGTGTTAGGTGATAATGATTCAAATAAGGATAAGATATGGCTCTTGCCCTTAAAGAAGCTGCAGCTTAGTGGAGGAAATAGATAACTATCATACAAGGCAAATCCAATTGCAAACATATGAGCTAAGGGCTAAGAATACAGTGGACAGAGTAATCAACACTGTCATGAGGACAGTATTCATCCAGTCCTCATTTTTCATTCAACTAATATTAATTGAATGCGTATTATGTGCTCAGAGCTTATAATCCAGCACAAAACAAACCACACACATACACACAAAAAAAAAACCCGCCTGTATCCGTCAAATTCTAGTGGGTGAAGACAGACAATAAACAAGACAAATAAGTAAAATAAATGGCATGTCAGACAACAGTAAGTGTTAAGGAGAAAAATAAAGACAGAGAAAAGAAATAGGAAATGCTAGCAGTTAGGGGCTCTGTAAATTTCAGATGTGGTGACTTATGAGAAACAAGGAAGACAAGAAAAGAACGGAACTGCATCTTTAAAGCACTGAAAGCCATAAAATTGTCAAGTAGGAATTATATATCTAATGAAGACATCCTTCAAAAATGAGACTAAAATAACAAAATTTTCAGATTAAATAAAACTGATTTTATATGTCTATAATTTCATTTCTAGAGTACAAGTTTCCACTCTTGATTGAGTTCTTCCTTACCCTAGAGTATTTATTTTATCTCCTAAAAATATTCTCGTAAAACATTTTCTAAGTCTTTAATCTATTTGAAATTCATTTTTATATAGACAAAGGCCCCTCAGGCAAGCATAACCAATTAAATAAAAAATCTATGCTTTGTCCTCCTGAACTGATTTACCGTCGTTCTCATATATTACACACTCACATGTCTCCTTCTGGTTTCTCTATCCTGCTCCACAGATTCCTGTTGCTATTACCATACCATCAGAATGTTGGGGATTTAGGCATAAAAACATTTTATTCAAATGAAATTAAAACCAGTTGAGATTCTATTTTAGAAGAGAAATAAACATTAATGTGGGAGAGCTGACATTTTTGTGGTATAGCTTTCCATTTATTCAAATAGTAATTTCTATCCTTCAGTAGGATTTTCCAGTTTTCTTCATATAAGGCCCTTCCCATGTCTTATTCAACTTACTCTAAACATTTTACATTGTATTGCTATTATGAATGGAATATTTTTCCTTTTTTAATTTCTAAGTGCTGATGGTTGAAATACAGAAAAGGCAACAATAAGTTTTTGTATTTATCTTATATCCAACCACTTCAACAGTCTTGTATTAATTCCAATAGTTTATCATTAGATTCTCCTGGGTTTTCTAGGTATAAAGTCTTACATGTGTAAATGTGTCTTGTCATCTGTAAATATGCAACTAAGTGGAGGAACCATATATATGTGTTTATATATACATATAAACAGAACCATACATATGTATACATGTATATATAAACACATATGTATGGTTCTGTTTATATGTATATATAAACACATATATATGTATTTTTTAATCTCTTCTTTCCAAAGTTTGTAGTGCTCATTTAATTTTGTTGCTTATTTCATTCACTAAAAATTCCAAGACAATAATGAATATTAATGATGATAGTGGGTATCCCCAGCTGTTTCCTGAATTGAATTGAAGGGTTTTAATGTTTTGCTATATATTTGCTGTTACAGTTTGGTAAATAATTTTTATTATATTCAATCCTATTTTACATAAGTTGTTTTGCAAGGAATGGAAGTTAAATTTTATCGAAAGTCATTTTAGTATCTAGAGATCATTACATGGCTAGTCATGTAGTTTAATTTGTTGCTGTATAAATTATGTTGGCAGATTTTATAATATTGAACCTTGTTTTATCACTGAATTTTACATTATTCATCATTATACCTCCTTAGTAATATACCAGGATATCATTCTTCTAATATATTGCTGGATTATATTTGCCAATATCTAGGATTTCATATTTATATTTATATGTGAGATGCATCTATAGCTTAGTTTTGCTTTTTGTACTATCTTCCTCAGGTTTCATTTATTGGCTTCACAAAGAAACTTTCACCTTTTCCTGTGACCTGGAGGAATCTGACTATCATTGGAATGATCTCTTCTTTTAAAGATAAAGACCAGTGCCGCTGTGATCCACTCTGGACCTCACTTATCCATGTCTTCTACCGGTCTATTCAAATGTTCAACCTTTTCTTGAGTGCCCTGTGATAATCTCTAGTTTGCTAGGAAATCACCTGGTCCTTCCAGGTGTTCAAATGAATTTCTATAGAAATATATGTATTATTCTTTCTCATGTTTACCAAAAAAAAAAAAAAAAAAAAAAAACAAAAACAAAAAACAACTTCTTCCACGTCTTTGGTTTTCCCCTTCTCGTTTAGTAATTAAACTTAAGGTCACATGGAACATACTGGTTTCTGGCCTACAAGAATGGGTAAACAGTGACAGGGTTAAAAGTGACCAGGAACATAGAGTAAAAATTGGGGACAGGAGTGGTGATTTGATATGGGTGAAGGATAGTCAGGTGGAATTCACTTTCAGCATAGAGTTGAGACATAAATCTGCAGCTAGGTAGGATAACCGGAATAGCATCAAGATGATAACAAAAGTCACCCAGAGAAAAAGCGCAAAATGAGAAGAAAACATAGTTGAAACACAAGGGAATTCCAACATGTAAATGGAAGGCAGAGTGAAGAACTGATAAAACAAAAAGCATTGAGACATAAAAACTAGGACAGACTGATACATCAGATCACAAGGAAAAAACAAGAGAAGAGTGAGGAGAAGAGGAGGGGGAAGAAGAGGGAAAGGAGAAGGAGAGGAAATAGTCAACACCTCACTTGAAAGTCAAACGGGTGAATGTGGACACAGGGATGAAGACAAGAAGAAACTGCCAAACAGATGGAGGATCACTTTAACAACAGGATTGAATGCTGAACAGAATTCCTGAGTGGGCCCAGTCCTGTCACCAGAGAGGAATCAAGAACTGAGGAATCTCAGGTTTCTTTCCGGGATATTCATGTGATGGCGAAGTCTGCAGTACAGAGCACATCTGTGTGCAGATTTCCCACTGTTACCTGATTTCTCCCTTGCCATGTAGTAGATGTGGAGAAGGAAGGTCTATGAATATAATTTGCATCACTGAGACTGCATAAAACATACTCCATATAATTAGGAGGTTAATATTAAGATAATCCCTCATGAATACCACTTCGTAAGTCATCAAATTAACAACCACCTATATGAGATGGCACTATTCACTTCAGAAAGTGATTAACTATTTCCTTTGACCTTTTTCCTCTACATATCCTAGAGACATCTGATGTAATAGATTAAATATAATATAGCTCCAGTTATTACTGCTACTTTCATTAATTTGATTCTGTGAGTCAGAATTTAGATTTTCCTCTATTCAAGACATCCCCTGGTGGGCTTCAATTAATGGATATACTTAAAATATTATTCAAGATTATATTTCTCTTGACAGTAAAAATGTCTCAAATAAATTCTTTTCAAAATCATTATCTCAACTCCACAGCTTGCTAACCCTTCAAAACACCAGTCATTCTCAGTGAATGTAAATTTAAAATACGTAAAGGAACACTGAATTTCAGTTCACTAGCAGATCATTTGGGGTAAAAGGAGGGTATTTTTATTAATTGAAAGCTAAATTAGCACTGCTTAAAAGAAAATTTTAATGTAAAAACATCTAAAATAGTTTCATAAAATAAAATTCCTGGACAGTGCATTCGAAGCAGCCAGTGAAGATTTCTATTAGTTCACAGGGGCATTTTCCCCACTGAGCTTTTCACGACTTTTTTGGAATGAGAATCCCTTTGTCCTGACTTGAATCACAATGTTGTGTCAATGTAACAAGAAAGTGCAATAGCTGCCAGACCTAATGACTAAAAGCCCTAAACTATGCGCTAAAGGAGCTCAATAATAGCACTGTTCCCTTAGCAACAGGTACAAGATAATTCCCATTTCCTTCAAGGAAACCTAAAGTTATTGCTCTGTAGCTTAAAATGTGTGATAGGTAAGATAATGGCCTTCCAAAGATGTCCACACCCTTATCCTTAGAAACTGTGAATTCATTATCTTACATGGCAAAATAATTTTGCAGAGGTGGTTAAGCTAAGGTCCTTGAGATGGAGAGAATGTCTTGGATTATCCCAGTGGCCCCAGTGTAATCACAGGAGTCCTCAGTGGAAGAGCTTTCCCAGCTGTGGCCACAGAAAAAAGTGACCAGGACAGGAGCACAAGAGAGATGCGACCTAGCTAGTTTTGAAGATGCAGGAAGGGGCCATGAGCCAAGGAATGCAAAAGCTGGAAAAGACAAGGAAACAGATCCTCCCCTTGAGCCTTCAGAAGGAAGCAGCCCTGCTCACAACTTGACTTTGGCCCAGTGAGACCCAGATCATACTTCTAACCTACAGAACTGTAAGATAATAAATTTCTACTGCTTGAGCCGCTATGTCTGTGCTGATGGCAGGAAGCGGAAATAGTTTCCTATACAGAATGTACATCAGGAATAATCAGTGCTGATGTTTAGTAAACTGTTCAGTGTCACCACTGAAAAATTTCTACATGCTCAATAACTGGGAAAATTGACAAAATAGTCATATTTAATTTGTCTGAAATATAAAAAGTAATTCATAAAGAATAAATTAGTTTAACACTATAGTTATCACATGGTAGGTACTGTATTCTCTGATTTGAACTGAAGTTCACTGTATGAAATGTAAAACAAAGCATCCATCGCTAACATTTTCCTCTCTTTGAGCTGATGTTTAGGGAAATAATTAATGATAGCACACATAGACGGCACCAAAGAAGCCTTCACTATCCTATTGTTTTTGTACATAAAGCTTATGGTGTTAATTTCCCAAAATAGTTTTAAATATAGTCATAAATTGTCAGGACTGAAATGTATTTAACAAATCAGGTAACCATTTTAAAGACAAAAGGATGACTTCCCCAAGGTTTACTTGTGGCAGTAATGTCTTATTTCATGGACCAATTACCCAAATAAGCCATAAATGTGCCACTGATTTGAATAACTGGTTTCAATTCTCAAGCATTGTTTCTGTGTTTTAAAAATCATCAATAAAATAGAATTTTATTGTGAAATTAAATCCTGATCTACTTAATTCGGATTTGCAATTATAAAAAATTAATTATGACAACAACTAGCTGAGAAAAATTACAAATATTTTCCCCTAAAATCCTAAGCACAATGAAGACAACTACAGGTAAATAGAAGTGCAAGGAAAATAGCAAACCACAGTAATGTAGTTATCAACATATAGCAAAATTAAAATAATAGTATCATAAACTTTTAAAAACTGTCTTTGGATAACTTGATGCTTATTTGGAGAACAAATACGTTTCTACTTGAAAATCCATTATCATCCAGACAGATTCATTCTGGGTTATCTATTACCAATACAGAGCTATCTCTCCACAAGACATGCTATCACATTCCTGCCAAAAGCTTCAAAGTCCTTTTATTAACTGTGGGACAGCGTCCAACCAGCTGAGCACAGCAAACAAAGTGCTTATCCACGAGCTCAAACCAACTTTCAGCCTCATCAACTGTTCTCTCTAGTTACTAATTAAACCAATACTCATGGAGGACCTACTGTGTACTCGGCTCTATGGGCACAAAAGGCAACAAAATTGTCTATGACACTTCCCTCACGAGCTTTAAAATCTACTGGAGAGGGATCAAATAATCTGAAATATAATTGCAAACCATACTAAGTAAGTGCTTTCACAGAACACAAGGCCGTGAGAGCACAGAATAGGAGCCCAAGACTTGTCTGAGAAATCAGGAAAAGCTTCCCTGACAAGTGGCATGGAAGTCAGAGCTTTTAGCAATACATGTACCTATAATTAGGCAAAAGAAGGACTTGGAGAGGGAGAGGAGGGAAGTTTCAGGCAGAAAGGATGGCAGATACAAGGGTTCCACAGCAGGACCTTAAACAAGGCCAGCACTGTGGGAGCAGGAAGGAAGAAGAGACACATTGCAGAAGATGAGGCTGGGGAGACTGGAAAGGGCCAGATGCTTCAGAGCTTGGAGGCCTTAGTAAGGATTTTGCCCACATCCTATCCTACAGGCGATGGGAAGCACCAGAAAGGTTTTAAGCAAAGGAAAGGTAGGGAGGTGGACAGGATCAGGCTCATATTCTGAAAAGAACAATGTAGCTGGTATTACGCACCTGGATTAGGGAGTACCAAGAGCAGGCCTGGGGAGATCAACTGCAAAGTCTAAGCAAGGGATGACAGCTTGGACTCAAGTGGTACAGGGAAGATGAAAATAAATGGACAGATGAGAAATATTCCAGAAACAGAAGCAACAGCCTCCTTGTCAGATTGCCCAAGGGAAGTAAAAAAAGAAAAAGGTCCCTTGAACCTCCAGGCAGCCCCCGAGGTCCTGGCTTGCGCTGCTGATGGGCAGCGCATTCACTGAGCTTGGGAGCAACGCCTCCTCTCCAAGACCCACGGGTACAGGCTTTCCTAAGATGAGACTGACTTTAAATCCAGAATGTAAGAGCCCTTTCATCCCAAAATAATTAACACATTTCTCATGCTTTCTGAAAGTTTGTATATTTTTATAATCCTATATATCTTTTAAATCTGTTCAACTTACCAAAGGCCCAGCACATGCCTCTGTCATTTTTCCTTGCTCTTCACTTTTCATCAGGAGAGTCACAAACTATTGGCAAAATCTATTTTCACTTAAAGTGCTTTTGAAAAGTTATTTTCTACACATAGCTGTTTCCAGTTATGTAAGAAAAGAAAAACCAAATGAGTTTTTAAAGGTTTAAACGTCAACTCTGACTACTCCTCAAAGAAAAATAAGTTCTTTCCTAAGCAGGATAAAAATACTAAAGGAAATGCTTCACCTAATGTTACTTCACTAAATAGTTTTACAAACAGTCCTATAGGAACCTCCTAAGCAAAATGTGAGCCTCTACACCAAAAAGAGCCTCAAAGTTATTTTAAAAACTAATAAATTCCTTATTTAAGCTGTTCCAAAAAAATACCATTTATTAGTGTCTCCCTAAAGTCAAACATATTACAAACATTTTCTCATTTAATCTTGACAATTTTATGGGGTAAAATATATTATCTATTACTCCCATTTCACAAGCAAGAGAATTGAGGCATAGAGAAGCTAAGTATAATCACTTGTTGGAAGTCACAACATGGCCAATTAAGTGGCAAAACCAAAATTCAAACAAGGTCTGTTTGATTCTAAGCACACACACTCTACACTTCCTTTCAAATATAAAAAGAAGTCACTCTTCAGAAGGAACAACTAGAAGTTCAGATTTCTAAAAGATAACATTTACCCAGGGCTGAAGACAAAACCATGGCTGAATAACCAAAGTCTGGGCTATCATTCTCTACGTATGTGGCCCCGGCAGCCATGCATTGCCCTAAACATTAGGGAAGTTTCTGTGCATTGCACTATAATGCTTTAATTGTGAGTTAGATGCTGTCTGAGAGGAAAATCTTTGTTGTTGTTGTTTAGTATCATTCAATTATGCATACGAAGTCAGGAGAAAAATAAGATTCCAGCAGTGAACATTCATTTCTAAGTGAATTTTTAAGAAAATAATGTATTCTACAAAGTGAGCTACCATACAAATACAGCTCCGTGCTTACACGCTGAAATAACAGCAATTCAGCAAAATAGCGAAGCCACATCACCAATTCCTATCTCCTTCCGGCTGCAGAGAGAAATCCACAGGGGCTCTCCGGAGGCCCACGTCAGACCCGCCAGACTCAAAACACGACCAGACTCAAAACACGACCTAAACACGACCATCACGTGACTCAAAACACGACCATCACGTGACTGTCCCTCATGGGAAAGTCGAAGCCAAAGAGGAAGCCGAGCAAAAGGGCCAGGAGGAGGAACAGGCCGGCAGCTCAATCAGGCGAGGCGGGAGGCACTCAGCTCCCTCGCGGGCTCCCAGACCGCCGCAGCGCCGCCACCTGGAGGGGACGCACAGGCAGGCTGCGCACGCAGGTTCCTTCCAAGCCCCCGGTCGCTTTTCTTCCACAACAGGCTCTCCTCCGTGTCATCTGTGCTCTTCTTCAGGGCAGTATCCTATTCTGCCTCATCCTCTCGGCCTTCTCCTTTCCTCTCCCTTCTCCTTCCCTCCTGACCGATTCTATGATCCCATGCTGAGGTCATTCTGTGCAACAGAGCAAGGTGGGAGGACAGGGGTGGAGACAGGTAGAGTGACCTTGGCCCTGAGCCTGCTGGAGGAGCCCAAACTGGTAAGAGGGCATCTGCACAGGGGCTGCCCAGCATGGACAGTCGGAGCCCAGAAGGGGGAGGGAAAACATCCATAAGTTGGGGAGTCGGCACAGGCATCACAGCCTGGCAGGGCAGCCTGGCATGGGCAGGGGCGGGAATTAACCCTAAACAAGGAGTTGAGGGCACCCACCTGGAGGCTGACCCAGCAAGGGGAGTCCAGTGTCCGGAGAGCGTCGAGAGGGCGGCTTCTGTGGGGCAACCTGGTGCGGTATTAACACCCACTCAGGGTGAGGAGGCGTCTGCAAAGGGGTGGACTCTGCCAGCTCTTGGAGCAAAGGAGCTTGAGGATGGCATCCACAGGGAGGCAGTCGGATGGTGAAGCCCGAGTGGGATGAGGTGGCCATGGATGCCAGGGAGGGGTTGGTGGCAGCACTGAAGGATGGTGGGGGCACTGAACAAATAAGCAACCATACGACTAAGGGGAACAGAGCCACGTTTCTCACTGTCAAAGGCTGGGATTCAAATACACAAAGACGGAGAACTGTTAATAGAATGAATCCTGTGGGATGGGACTGGAATTGGAAGTATCACTGTTAATTCCGATTTCAATATGAGATTTCAATATGTAGAGATGCACCTATATGAAAATAGTGCTATAAATGTGTGTGTGGTGTGTGTGTACGCGCACATAGCAATTTGTAAGTATATGTGAAAGTCATCATATAAATTGGGTCATCCTTGTCATTCCCAACTAAAACAGAGCCAAGAAGTCAGGGAAAAAGCACTCAGGGCACATGCCATTGCTCCAAAGATGTAGCTCTCTGCAAGCCCTGCTGCTGAAGCCACCTGCTGTAACCTAAGACCAGCTTTGCCTGATGGATCCTGAAGCAACCTGCTGGGACTCTAAGACTGGTTTTACCCACCCTGTCGTTCACCAGTCAGAGCCTGCCAGCTCCCCAAATCTTTACTAGTACCAATGAACTTTTTTTAAAAAAAGTATTACTATTATTTTATTTATTTATTTATTTTTTCCTGAGACAGAGTCTTGCTCTGTTGCCAGGCTGGAGTGCAGTGGCCTGATCTCGGCTCACTGCAGCCTCCGCCTCCTGGGTTCAAGCGATTCTTCTGCCTCAGCCTCCTGAGTAGCTGGGATAACAGGTACGTGCCACCATGCCCAGCTAATTTTTTTATTTCTAGTAGAGATGGGGTTTCACCATGTTGGCCGTGCTGGTCTTGATTTCTTGACCTCGTGATCCGCCCGCCTTGGCCTCCCAAAGTGCTGGGATTACAGGCGTGAGCTACCACGCCCCGCCTGAACTTTCCTTCAAAACAATACCTAACGTTTCCCCTTCTTATAAAACCTCCAGCCAGGCTCGGTGGCTCACGCCTGTAATCCCAGCACTTTGGGAGGCCAAGGTGGGCAGATCACTTGAGGTATGGAGTTTGAGAACAGCCTTGCCAACATGGTGAAACCCCACCTCTACTAAAAATACAAGAATTAGCCAGGCGCAGTGGCTCACGCCTGTAATCCCTGCGCTTTGGGAGGCCGAGGTGGGCGGATCACGAGGTCAGGAGATCGAGGCCATCCTGACTAACACGGTGAAACCCTGTCTCCACCAAAAACACACAAAAATTAGCCGGGCGTGGCGGCGGGCGCCTGTAGTCCCAGCTACTCAGGAGGCTGAGGCAAAAGAATGGCGTGAACCCGGGAGACGGAGCTTGCAGTGAGCTGAGATCCGGCCACTGCACTCCAGCCTGGGCGACAGAGCGAGACTCTATCTCAAAAACAAACAAACAAATAAATACAAGAATTAGCTGGACATGGTGGCACGCACCTGTAATCCCAGCTACTCGGGAGGCTGAGGCGGAAGAATCGCTTGGACCCAGGAGGCAGAGGTTGCAGTGAGCCGAGATCACGCCACTGCAGTCGCCTGGGAGTCAGAGCAAGATTCCTCCTATTTGAGAGGCGTCTTTCCCCCTCTGGTTGGAAGCTCTGTTCACAAGGGTTCTTTTCATCAGAAAGCTGAATGAAGTAATTTTTCAGCCTTCAGACTGAGGCTTCATGAAGGAACTTTTCCCCTTCTTTGGAGAAGGCAACTTATGGTCCTTCTTAGTAAGTCTGTATTTTCTTTTCCACAGGCGCTTGCATATTAATTTGACTTTTGTGTATTCGGTGCTTGCATTTTCATTGGCTTTTGTGTATTCGGCATTAAACTGAATCACCTAGATACATTTAGTTATAAATGGGCTTTCAAAGTTCAAAGGCATGCCAAGCTATTTCCTAGGACTCCAGCTGATAGCATGTTCAAACATTATAGGGATCATTTAAACAGGCTGCTTTCCTTTAAACTAAAAGACCACAGCCATAAAATTATACACTCCAAATAAGACTCATATTTCAATTGATATACAAAGCTCCACAAAAAAAATAAATAAATAAATAAAGACTCAAAGACTGCCTCACTACAAAAGACTGTCTTAAGGCTGACTCTTTCTTCTCTGGTGTTTTCCCTCCCCTTCCTAAAATCCTAAAATTTATCCTCTTTCTCCTTCTTGAAACTCAACTCCCTTTTTCCAAAACTCCTCAGCTGTCCTGGCATACTATACAAGCAAGACACTTAAAAGCCAGCAGATAGACAAGAAAATCATTTTGATCGCTGTGCTGTGTCTTAAAAGCAAAAGATGAAACTCCCATGTAAATAACACCCTCTCTACACTAAAAGGAATAGCAACATTCTTGTCTTCAAGGACAAAGAATCAAGACCAAGAAAACACTATGCAGACCTTGGTAGCCTAACTCTTAGCTTGTGGGCCTCCCCATATCATTCAGTCACATTTCACTGTTGACTATCCTTTTTCTAATGCAGGATATTAGTATCTGATTCAAACTGCTTTATCCAAAATTTGGTTCACAGCCTTTATAAGATTACCTATTTAAAGAAATCTTACCCTGGGCAACATAATGAGACCCTGTCTCTACAAAAATTTAGAAATTTGCCAGGTATGGTGGCTACATGCCTGTGGTCCCAGCTACTCAGGAGGCTGAGGCAGGAGGATCACTTGAGCCCAGGAGGTCAAGGCTACAGTGAGCTGTAGTTGCATCACTGCACTCCAGCCTGGGTGACAGAATGAGACTCTGTCTCAACAAAATAAAAGAGAAACCTTAAAGTTTAACCCCATCCCATTTTGTCAGAAAAATAATCTGGATCCAACTGTCTTTTATAAACTGGTGAGTGTACATGTTTTATAATCTCATAACTAAAATTCTAAAATAAAAGCTATACAATCTTTATGTGTATGTATATGTGTTTACAATGTGTTTATGCATATGTACATGTATTATGTTGTATACTGTGTCAACACAATAAAATGTGGCACAGTCATCAAGAAATCCCTTAAGAAATTTTATTCCAATTGATTTAAATAAATGAGTGCCCATATACAATATATGGTAATTAACCCAAATGTTTATTTTTAGTGCACATGACTTAAGTAAATCTTCGATAAATTAGAAATATCTTCAAAATTGTCAACATATATTTTTGCCTGAGCTTACTGGTCAGACAGTAAACATCTGCTAAATGTTTGAAGGTCACAACCCTGTGAACTCAGCCTAAAACAAAATGACCTTGTTTATGCAATTCTTTGATAAAGATCAATTTAATATTGTTGATTTAATAAAAACAGCTATCTTCTGAGTTATCATTAAGATACCCATGTATTCAACTTAAAGGTTTTACTTAGGTAAATACCTGGTATTAACAGGATATAAAATTGATTAATTAAAAAAAAACTTGAAATAATAACTAGCTGTAATATCTCACTTGTCATAAGTAATCCAGGTATCATAATTTTAAAAATAAATGTCAGGTAATTGTAAATGGAATACAGTTTACAAATGAAATTTTCATACAATTTAAAATACTAAATTTATATTATTATTAAATAATAAATCATTAAGTTTCTGGGTCATATCCAAATAAGATAAAAAATGAAACACATTGTTGAACTAAATATAAAGTCCCTTCTTGCCTCCTTAATTTTATAAAAAAAGAGCCAATATACTTAGGTCTAATAATCATCAAAATATAAATTTAAAGAAAAAAATTTGTATGAGAAAGAATCTTATGTAGTAAATTGTTGTCCTAAGATAAAATGATGGTTGTCCCAAAGTTTTTTTACAAAGAGAAAAATTGTAGGACTCAGACTGAGGGTTGGGGAAAATAATAAAAGTCTAAACAAGTCAAAAAAGATTTATAAAGAATGGGTCTTACGTAGGACATTTTATGCGTGACTGGGTTTAAAGACACTAGGAAAAATTTGCTCGTTTTCTAAAATTTCTAAAATTAAACGTTAGTGTAAGGGGTGCACTGATATAGGACCAGAGTCTAGTCCTCTATATTTAAAATCAGGTTTTTTTGAAGTATTGATCTGCTATTTTAAAATTACAAGAAGTTTTGATTTTATTTATAAAATCTGTTTAACGGCATCTTCTAAACCGCACGGTTCCTATTCCTAACACATGTCTTCATGAGATCCATTCAGTTTCCTAGTTTCAGGTTTACAATGTTGTCCTCTTCATTTAAAATGGTAATTTGATTTCTTCAGGTAAAGTTTTCCTTTTGAAATTTCTCAGATTCCTATCTCAGAGGTTAATCTTTGCTGTATCTCACCGCATGTGATTCATAGGTCATACATCATCGCCTTCAGCTTTTCCTCTCCTTCAGAAGGACTGAGGTGATAACTCTCTACTTCAACTTTTTTTTTTCAGATCCTGTAACTTTTCAGTACAATTCTAACTCAGCTGTTGTGGCCTGACAGTTAAATGTTTATCTTGAAGGTGTAGAAAAGCAATGGTTTCCTGCAATATAACTTGATTCTCTCCTCATGAGTTGCTACACCCATAACGTTGGACACATTTTTTCTGTGTCTGATCAAGTAACCTTTCATCAGGTTTCACTTAGAGGTTATCTTTTTGTTTGTTTGTTTGTTTTGTTTTCGTTTGTTTGAGACAAGGACTTGTTCTGTTGCCTAGGCTTGAGTGCAATGGTGTGATCGTAAGCCACAGCTTCAGCCTCTTGAGCTCAAGCAATCCTCTGGCCATAGCCTCCTGAGTGGCTGGGACCACAGACACATGCCACCACACCAAACAAAACTAATTTTGTTTATTTGGTGTAGAGACGAGGTTCCACTAGGTTGCCCAGGCTGATCGCCTGGGCTCAAACGATCGTACCACCTGGATCTCCCAAAGTGCTTGGATTACAGGCATGAGGTGCCGTGCCCAGCCTACTTCCAGGTTATCTAAATGAGCTTCCTAGAAAAAGGAACAATCAGACTGCAGAAGGTTTTTCTTTTCCTTTGTGGTAGCTTGCCTAAGAAACAGAGTTTATGTTTATATATGAAATTATGAAATATAATTTCCTGTGTTGCCTTTATTAGGTTTTTGATTACATGAAAACAAAACAACACAAAACAACAAAACAAAAACTAAGCTTTAAAAGAATTAAGGATGTTTTCCATTTAATTCTCTGTATTGCTTTTTACAGCGTTTTGATTATCACTATAACTACATGAATGACTTTAATTTTACAAGTGAACTGACTGAAATTCCTTTTTTTTTTTTTTTTTTTTTGAGACAGAGTCTCACACTATCACCCAGGCTGGAGAGCAGTGGCGCCATCTCAGCTCATCGCAACCTCCAACTCCCAGGTTCAAGCAATTCTCCTGCCTCAGCCTCCCAAGTAGCTGGAGTCCCACTACATGGTGGCATATGCCACCATGCCCAGCTAATTTTTGTGTTTTTAGTAGAGACAGGGTTTCATCATGTTGGCCAGGCTTGTCTCAAACTCCTGACCTCAGGTGTTCCACCCGCCTCGGCCTCCCAAACTACTGGGATTACAGGCGTGAGCCACCACGCCCAGCCAGCTGCAAGTTCTTGTTATCTCCCTATGGTCTAGACTAGATCCTAAATTCTTCCAGATTCATCCCATCCAACTTTCTAACATAAAATTACTAAAACAGGCACTGCTGTATTCTGAAGCCCTATATAAACTTAAACTAGATAAATTTTAAGGAACAAGTCTTGTGCCTGATGTATAGGCCACACAGAAAGTTCACCAAACTGCCCAAAGCCGTAACTAGAGACATTCAAATTGCAAACCAGGATGAGAAACTGACATTTTTCACATTGTAGACAGCTTTTATCAAGATATGGGAATAAGGCTCCCTACCACATGAGACTCTCGCCCCTTTTTCTACCTTTTTGACTTAACAAAATAATGCTGCAATTAAAATTTCACAATTAGTAAATGCTATAGGTAACCTGACAAACTCCAGCCTAAGATATCCTTTTAGTTAATCTATTTGGCAACCTTGACAATATCCCTGACACAACTGTGTATTCAAATTGTCCTGCTGATCCCTTTAGCAGAGTTATCATTGTTTGCTTTAATTCAACCCAGTCAACCACAAAAGACCCCGAACAGCCAAAGCAATCCTGAGCAAAAAGAGCAAAGCTGGAGGCATCACACTACTGACTTCAACATTTACTATAAAACTATAGTAACCAAATCAGCATGGTACTGGCATAGAAACAGACACACAGACTGACAGAACACAATAGAGAACCCAGATATAAATCCATGCACTTATAGCCAACTTATCTTCAACAAAAGGCACCAAGAACATACAATGGGGAAAGGACATTCACTTCAATAAATGGTGCCAGGGAAACTGGATATCCATATGCAGAGGAAAGAAACTGGACCCCTATCTCTCACCATACACAGAAATCAAATAAAAATGGATTAAAGACGAAAATCTAAGACCTGAAACTATGAAACTACTAGAAGAAAACTTTGAAGAAATGCTCCAGAACATTAGTCTGGGCAAAGATTTTCTTTGTAAGACCTCAAAAGCACAGACAACCAAATCACAAATGGACAAATGGAATTATACCAAGCTAAAAACTTTCTGTACAGCAAAAGAAACCATCAACAAAGTGAAGAGACAACCTACAGAATGGGAGAAAACATTTGCAGACTATCCATCTGACAAATATGTAAGGAGCTCAAGCAATTCAACACCACTAACATAGCTAGAAGAGAGTAATTCAAATATTTCTAAGCATGAAGACATATTTAAAGTGATGGATATCTCCAGTATACTAATTTTGATTTTTACAAATTATATTAATCTATTAAATTATCACATGTACTATAAACTACATACATGTAGTATGCATCAATTAAAAATAAAAAAATAAATTCAAGACAGTCATAAAATGCTACTCAATGGCCACAATAGGTTTCACCAAGTTTCTCCCATGGTGTTTCGGTTTCTTTAGTTGATTACTTTCAGAAATCGGTTTGAGGTTTTGAATCATTATTCAAACTGGATTTATTATGTTGTTGTTAATTATTTTTTGCATTATGAGTTCTACACATTGTTCTCATTTCCTGTCTAATATTTGTAAAGTCAACTCTCCTAACAGAATAATGCTAGCTCAACACCTGCAGATGACTGCTGATGCCTATGAAACTGACAAGCAGTAATTTGATGCTGGATTCCAAACAAATCTCCGAAAATTTTTCCTTCTGGCCCCTTTATTACTCAGATATGGCCCAGATCCCTGATATAGACCCCAATACCTTCCCCCCATTGTAGGACAGAGACAACTAGGACAGGTCCTAGTATCAAGGGACAATTAACCTAACTTCAAAATAGTTTGTCACCAATACTTTCAGAAAAAGACTTTGATCAAAAGGGGGAAATGTGAAAGCTGGTCACATAAACTGGGTCATTCTTGTCATAACCAACTGAGACAGAGTCAAGAAGCCAGGAGGACAAAGTACTCAGGGCACACACCATTGCTCCAAGCATATTCATCTCTGGAAGCCTGGCTGCTGAAGCCACCTACTATAACCTGAAACCAGTTTTATTTAATGGCTACTGAAACCACCTTCTCCAACTCTAAGACTAGTTTTACCCTCTGACATCACTCATCAATCAGGGCTTGCCAGTTCCCCAAAAGTTTACTAGAGCCAGGAAACATTCTTTTAAAACAATACCTAACATTTCTCCTTCTTATGAAACCTCCAACCTTCTCTTTGTTCTTCAGACATAACGAAGACCACCCAGTCTGTGTGTATACCCCAAACTATAATTCTTGCTTCCGAATAAAACATTTTAAATATAGAAATTCATCTCTATATTTTACTCAACTTCAACATATAGACATCTGTTCATAAATATAGAAACAGACTTTCCTTAGCTCTGTCCACTGAGAGGGCCTAGGAGCAATAACATCCTAATAGCAATGAACACACCTAGCCTTGGCCACATAAAAAGACCCACAGCTCTTTAGAGAAATGACTGATTCAGTGTCTGGGGCAAGGAGAGTTCAAGATAAGCCTAAAACATCTTGTGTCAGAAAACACAGAAGTGCTCAAAGAATAATAGAAACAATCAAAAGGACACCAAAACCAGCTTGAAGGGGATTCACTGGCCAAACTGGGGACAACTTTAGCATCAAAATAATGAAAAAAAAAAAAAGGATTAAAATCCACTGAATAAAATAAGAAGCCATGAGTCCATAAGGAAATAAATAAAAAGAAATTTGTTTAAAAAATGATATTTTTAGTTTTGAATTACTACCCTATAAAACACTTACTAATTCCAAAGGAAAAATTGTGACTTTATAGTGGAAAAACCTGGAAGACACTACCTTAATCAAGAAATCAAAGTTATCCTCATAAATGGAACATACCGAAATCATGTGTCATCTACTATGAAGCAGTGGCGGGAGAAGCATCGCTCCCGTGATATTTCCCCCAAGATACATAACCTGAATTTCATCATAAGGCAGGATCAGGCACATCCAAACTGAGAGACATTTTACCAAATAATTGGCCTGTAATCTTCAAGAGTGTCCAGGTCATGAAAGTTCAGGAAAGGCTGAGGAACCGTTCCGGATTGAGGAGACTGGATATACACAACAACTTAATGTGACATATGATTCTGAGCTGATCCTTTTACTACAAAGGATGTTACTGGAGTCCCCGGTGAAACTTGAAATGAGGCCTGAAGCTTGGATGGCAGTAATGTGTCAATGCTAAGTTCCTGCTTGGAAAGGTTGGCTGTACTGTGGTTGAGCAGGGCATGTTCTTATTTGTAGGAAATACATAATCATGTATTGGGGGTGATGAGGTATCAGATTGACAACTTACTCTCTCATTCAAGAATAAAAAAAATCTTTGTCCTGTACTTGCAGCCTTTTTTAATAAGTTTGATATAAAAAGTTTCCAAACTTTACAAAATATCAATTAAGAAAGGAGAACAAGAGTACTCTGTGGCGCTGAGAGAGAGAGCCCAGGGAGATGAAGCAGACATGTAAAATAGGCATGTCAGCAAATGAGCTCGTGCTCCAAATATTTCACATGAGAAGTTTAGGTCTGAGCGAACATTAAAATGCCCCAAAGTGGCAGCTTCAACTGCAGCAGCAAAAGGTAATTATGCTGAGCAAAAATCAAATATGCTTTAAAAAATCAAGCACGGTAACGAAAAGAATCCTTTGATTCAAACTCAAAATGAAACAGAAACCTCTGGCTTTAGGAAGAGAATGAGCAAAACCCACAGGAAGGAAGATGGGGATGTTTACTCAGCAGGAGATGGTGTCTGGCCACCACCAGGCCCTCCCTACATAAGTGCACTGCCTACAGGGCTTGAAGCCTTCACAGATGTCTCCACTAGAACTAAGTGCTGCTCTGTGACATTGTCTTTTTGCTCAATCCATCAAAAAAACAGAGTACTCAGTCCCTTTTCCAGAGTTCAGCACTCTCATTATCCACCAGGGACCTCTAATCACAGATGTAGGAGAGACTTAGTATTGTCTTCAGAGGGGGTTCCTCTGTAGGATGGGATGAAGACGTTCATAATCTGAAGGCGTCACAGGAAGTTATTTAATAAGGCAAAATTTTTAACACGGTGTTTGCTTTCATATATCAAAGAATTCCTCCTGGCACCTAAAAACTGTCTTCATAAAACAGCCTTTATGAGGCCAGGCGCGGTGGTTCAAACTTGTAATCCCAGCATTTTGGGAGGCTGTTATGGACAGATCACGAGGTCAGGAGTTTGTTACCAGCCTGGATAACACAGTGAAACCCTATTTCTACTAAAAATACAAAAATTATCTGGGCATGGTGGTGGACACCTGTAATCCCAACTACTTGGGAGGCTGAGACAGGAGAATTGCTTGAACCCAGGAGGCGGAAGTTGCAGTGAGCCAGGATCGTGCCACTGCACTCCAGCCTGGGCAACAAGAGTGAAACTCTGTCTCAAAAAAAAAACATATATATATACACACACATGTACACATGTATATATATATGTATATATATGCATATATATATGTGTGTGTGTGTATATATATAGCCTTTATGAATACAAGCACTTGTCCTATCTTTGTGCTTTACACAGTTTGATTCCTTGATGCCATTATTGATTGACTCCAGGAAGAAAATGAACATGTTCCTTCCCTTTATAAGCATCTTTATTCCCAGCACAAATTCACCCAAAAGGGACAGAATCCCATTAAGGGGGGCCTTAAATCAGAAAAGTTGAAAGCTTAGCTCATTTATAAACCAGTATCAAGAGCAAAGAAATTATTTGAAAATACATACTGAAAACTACTTGTCAGAAAGTAGTGTTTTCATTAAAATGCATGTGGAGGCTTCAATTATTGAAGTGCCCCTGCAAAAAGTTATTTACTTAGAAAGAAGTCCCCCGTTAATCCTCCACTGAGTGTCATGGCTCAGTGGAAATATAATTCTTCAGGTTCAAAGTAGCTGATATGGGTTGGATCTGTGCCCCCACAAAATCTCATGTACAACTGTAATCTCCATTGCTGAAGGTGGGGCCTGGTGGGAGGCGACTGGATCATGGGGGCAGAGTTCTCATGCATGGTTCAGCCTAAATAACTGTTTACTTAATGATAGTAAATGGCATCTGTATTAATAGGAATTGAATAAAGTAAAACTGATTTGGTTTTCCCCTTTTTATTGTTGATACCCATTCTTAGGTAAGGAATTACCTCAGTGGGAATGGACAGGTCCTGCACAAAGTTTAGAAAATACTGACATTAGATCCACTGACATATAATTACTTTGAAAGAAAGTGCTTCTGTCATTACACCCAGGAAGTAAACTAGCTTCTGCAACAAAAGACTCCAGGATAATAGTCAAGGAATCATCTTTGAAGCTTGTAGAATCATTTAATAAGCCATATCCCCCAGCACCAAAACTACCCCCTGATAATAAGTTAAGCACTTTTAGAAGCTGTCCTTCTTCAGGCCTTTTAGCTAATTAATACTCTAGAGCTTTAGTAAATTATGACTTCAGTGTAGTAAATGATCGATTTTATTGGTCTGATTGGACATAATTCTATGCCTTTTTAAAAGACATCTAACTTAGGGAGGAGAATTGGCATATTATATAACTGAATTTTTTTAAAAAACCAAATTTTCCTAGGATATGCTGAGAAAAAATAAAATAGGAGAAAAACACAAAATGAGAAAAGTTAAGAAGATACTGAGGTTTTGAAGGAGTCAGGCAGAAGAAAGACTCTCCAGGCAGAGAAAGCACTTCTTCAGACAGTAAGTTCTCAACCGCATGTTCTGTACAGCTGCAGTGAAGCAGACAGGGGTCCTGGTGGCAGGTGACAAGTGCCAGGTGGTGAGGGGTCTCCAGCAACATTCTAGGGAAGGGGGGTTATGAGGCACTCTAGTAACAGAATTTCAGATAAATCTTAGTTGGGGAGGAGAGGATACAGAAAGACTGAAAAGTGACCAGGAACTAATCAAAGGTGGGGAGACATTAATTGATAAAAGATGTCAAGAAGGACGAGTTGAGAAAAGGCATTTGGGTTGGAGTCAGAGGTAAATGGGAGGGAGGAGTAAAGACGTCTCCAGGACTCTAGTTTGACTACAGGTTGATGATGGTGCTACAGGATGAGGGATTATAGGAGAAGCAGACTGAACACTGGGGAACAAAGGTGAGTTCAGTTTTAATGTCTAAGTCCATCTTCAAGTAGAAGAAAAATAAGAGCATGAAGGCTTTCATTGATTTGGGAGGTTCTTGGTTCCATTAATTAACACAATATTAGTGACTATGAGGCACTGGTAAGGTACACAAGAATAGTTTCAGTGCAGTGATGATTGTGGACACAGATGGTGAGGACATGGTGAGTTGATGGCAGATAAGGAAATATTGTAGCTCTTAAGAAACTTAGATGCTACTGGCGACTTCTGGGCATGAGAGAACAAAACAAGAATATACAGTAGAAGAAACCTACATGCAATGCTAAATAAAAGTGATGTTCTGGACTGTCTTGGAACAGAAAAAGGACATTAGTAGAAAAACGTGATATCTGAATGAAGTCTATAGTTTAGTGAATAGTGATGTACCAGTGTTACTCAGTTCTGACAAATGTTGCATAGTCATCTAAGATGTTAATGTTAGGAGAAACTGGGTGAAGGTACACAGGACTATTTCTGCACTATATTTGCAACTTTTCTAAAATTTTCCAAAATTAAAGTTTACTTAGAAAATCTAAGAACAGATATTCCAACAATACTCCCTATTCTACAAATTAAAGTTTTAGTTCAGGAATTTCTGAATTTCTTTTTTAATAATATTTGTCTGATTACAACATGATTAAATATTAATTGTAATATAATAATTAGAAAATATACTTTTTATCTAACAATTTAGAGATAATAATTGTTAACATCTTTTCTTACTCTACAGATAAGTGAATTCTATTTAGCCATCATTTAGACCAATCCCCTGGGGGTCTCTTCCCCTTAATATTTTATTATAAGCTTTTCTCCTCATGTAATTTAAATTTTTTCAAGGCATTTAAGTGACTATATACTTATCTACACACAATGTTGTACCTATTCCTAAGTTGTTGGACATTTGAATTATTAATATTTCCAACATTTCATTATTTACAAATAGTACCACAATGACTATCACATGCATAAATGGAATGCACATGCTGATATCATTAGGAGAAATGTCAAAAAGTGGACTTGAAGGAAATGTTTACTCAGCACTTTTGATAAATACTACCGGTATGTCCTCCAAACAACAGAACCAAAGTCTACTCTCAGTAGCAGTATGCCAAGACTCAGTCTCCCCCATCCCACCAGCAAAGAGTATGAGCAGTTTTTTAAAAATGTCATTAATTTGGTAATTTAAAAAATATCATCACTACTTTTAAATTTATGTTTCTTTGCTTTTAATGAGACTATTTTAATATATTCATTTTAGCCACTTTGATTTCTTCTCATCTAAATTACCTGTTTATGCCCTTTGCCTGTTTTTGGACTGAGATCTTGTATATCTCATTTTTTTTTCTAATTCCTCTATCTATTACTGACCTTTTATTAGCTATAGTTGTGGATAATATTTGCTAATTTGTTGTTTCCCTTTTAATCTTGTTTATTATGAGGTTCTTTAATGTACAGAGTTTAATTTAGATATGCATACATTTAATTTTCTTTTACAATTTCTTATATTCCTTCCATGTTTATAAAATCCTCACCACCAGGGTCAGGCACGGTGGCTCACGCCTGTAATCCCGACACTTTGCCAGGCCAAGGCAGGTGGATCATCTGAGGTCAGGAGTTCCAGACCAGCCTGGCCAATATGGTGAAACCTCATCTCTACTACAAATACAAAAAATTAGCTGGGTGTGGTGGCGGGCACCTGTAATCCCAGCTACTCCGAAGGCTGAGGCAGAAGAATCACTTGAACCTTGGAGGTGGAAGTTGCAGTGAGCCGAAATTGTGCCACTGCACTCCAGCCTCAGCAACAAGAGGGAAACTCCATCTCAAAAAATAAATAAATAAAATAAAATAAAATAAAAAAACACCTCACTGCCCCAACACTCAACCAAATAAATATTAATACTGTGTTAGTTAAAAAGAGCACTTCTACATTTAGAAGGAGAGAAGCCAGATCACTTGTTCAACTGAATAAATCAGTTGTTTTTATTTTAGCGATTCAAATGTAAAGGCATATAGGTCTGGGATTACATGGTGATTGGCAATACTAATTCTAAAATTTAATCACACACAATCATTAACAAGTAATACTGAAACAAGCCTTCTCTTAGAGCTATCTTAGTTAAGATTTTAGAATTACTATGAACAGTTTATGTCAGAGTTTCCAAAAGAATCAAAAACTTAATCTCAGCATGACTATGTCAGGTTAAATCTAGTTCAGCCAGTCCCCAAGAACACAGAGGGGTGTAGTAGACACTATTAATACTTTAAATATTAGCAGTTATTTTTTTCCCGCCCCATTTCTAATCAAGATTCTAGTTTTCTCTGCCTTTGTGTTAATAGCTACAAAGAAAGAAGAATGTTAATGTAGAAAGAACATAAAGCAAACTGAGTACAGGCTTCAGAACTTGTTAGATGTGGGTTCAAATTCTGCATCCACCACTAACTAGTTAAGTTTACCTCACATAAGTCAAATGGCCTCTTCAAGCTTCACCAGCTGTAACACAGGCTTCAGTATCAGTCGCACAGACTGGGCACTCAATAAAATGTTTTAAAAATGATTTCCAAAGAAACACATGCTTGTTATAAAATCATTACTAAGAATTAAGGTTTATTTTGCAATATAATTTTTTTTTTTGATACAGGATCTCACTTTGTGCCCCAGGCTTGAGTGCAGTGACAGGATCTTGGCTCACTGCAGCCTCGACCTCCTGGGTTCAAGCTATTCTCCTGCCTCAGCCCCACAAGTAGCTGGGACTACAGGCGCACACCACCAGATCCGGTTAATTTTTTTGCATTTGTGGTAGAGATGGGGTTTCACCATGTTGCCAAGGCTGGTCCTGAACTCCTGAGCTCAAGAGATCCACCTGCCTTGGTCTCCCAAAGTGCTAGGATTATGGGCATGAGCCACCATGCCTGACCTATTTTTCAACACAATTTTCTGTTCACATATAAATATATTATGTGCACATATACAGTTCTGTGGGGTTTTTGTTTAGTATTTTCTTTTGTTACTATTTCTAAGACATGAGGTAAGAGACTAAATCTATTTTGTTTTATAAGCAACCTCAATAAAAGATTAAACTATTTTCATGGAGAAAATCCCCATTATAATGCTAGGACAATAAACAATTTGGAAATCAGTTCCTTTTCCCACTAAAATGGTAAAATATAAATTACCTCAAAAAGCCCTCAAATCATCCAATTCTCATTACAACTAGCAGTTCATAGCATCTATATACACACGCCAAATCTCAACCTTTTTCTAAACATTTATTATGTTCTACAGCTGGGGAAAACAGGAACAATACAATATCAAATTTGAAGAGGAGTCAGCCACAGTGCGAACTTTTGACAGTGGACCATTAACTATAAAACAAGTCCAACAATGAAAAAACACAGCAAAAAGTTACTTTCTGTTAAAACTGAAAAGCTTCCAACTGGACCCTCCCAGACCTGTTAAAAACAAGAAAAAGTAAATGAAACTGAAAAGCTATTTGAGATAAATATATACCTGGATGTAATAAAACTGTAAATACTAAATCAGTAAAGACTGTTAGTTTGAGAGACTGAATAGTTTTACACTGTTGGCCTCAGTCTGCTTTTCTTTTTCTAGAGTAAATGTTTCGACCACAGAATAAAAGAACCTAAAACAATTTACATTAGTGTGAAAATATAGCTGCAGGCGAGATACAACAACATCATAAATCACAACCTCTCTCTGAGAAGAAAAAAATTGTTTTAAAAAACCCCTGCTGTTAGGGCCAGGTACAGTCCAAACTCATTTCTAAAATCCCAGTGTTATATAACTGAAGTACATTTTGATGGAACTGAACATCAAGTTATATAATTATCAAACTACTGCATTCTGTTTTGATTTTTCAGCAAAGAACATGACAGGCCTGGGGACGCAGCAAGAGAAGAAAATAAATTGAAAGCACCACCCATTCGTTTATAATTTTAAAATAGCTTTTATTTTTAAAATCATCTAGGGAGAAAAATCACAAATTCTCAATATTGCATCCCAAGACTAAGACATAGAAAACGGTCTTTTAAAATCTCAATTCTTATTTGTCATTTTTTTCAAGGTATTTTTAGGTGTTTCCATTATTTAAAAACAGACACAAAAGCTTACTCAACAAAATGTTAAGGTACTTTAAAAGTTAATTAGAGGAGCATTATGATATTTATATGCTTCCTTTCCATAGACAATAGCACAAATGTTGTCGGACATTCTACTACATTTGATAAAAAATTTAGTAACAGCTGTCTGCTTGTATAGCAATAATCACAAAATATGTGGAACATATATTCCCAGAAAATCGCATCTTCATCTGTTGGCTTAAATTGAAAGCATCAGAGAATGAGTTGAATATGAAAAGGCTATTATCTAAAACCTATTGACGTATTAATAACCATAATGAGGAGTATTCACTTTAGGGCAAATGCACAATCTCCTCTAAAACATGACTTTAACACAATGCAATCATTAGAAGATCACATCAGTCTGGGAAAAGCTCACACAAAGGATTATTAAAAACCTAGATAGCATCTCTTTGTTTTCTTCTTCACAGAGAAAATTTACAAATATGTTGTTTTATTTAAAGCCTTTTAAAAGGCAAATAAAAGAGATAACAAGAGCTTCAGACATTTTTGAAACATATATTTGAAAACCTTAGATGACCCTGATAAAAACTGCAGGAGTATGCAATACCCTGAATAAATGGTAGATACTATTATTACATATGTAAATTAGGAAACCTAAAACAACTAAGCAATCTAATAGAAATTCGCTTCAAAGTTGCTCCCCGTGAACTCACACTGTAAATATTGGTGATAATTACCGTGACTCAAAGGGGTTGTCCCATTCTTGGGCTTCTTTTCTTCTTCAGCTTGCTCCTAGAATACAGAAAATGGGGTTTAGATGCTATTTCTGGACAATTTTCGGAAACACTGAAAACTAATGTTCATTTTTGCAGGAAGGAAGGTTATGAAGATCCTTGTCACTGAGGGGGACAATACACACAGTACTCAGAGCCTTCCAGTGGGTGCCCAGGAGGGGCACACATGATCCATTTGGATGTGGAAGGAATTCATTAAAAGTATTGTTTCTGGCTAAAATATAAGAGACAGGAAGCTTCGATAACAGTTAATATTGAGGTTGACACAGGTACCTTCTCTGAGTGGATCCCTGGGCCTGGCAGTCACACAGGAGTGGCTGACAGAAGAGGCTTGGTCCACGCTGAAGCCAAACCCTCCATCCTACTTTTGCTTTCAGCCTATCTGGGTCTACTACAGTTTGTAAGTACTCAGTTAAAATGCTTTCATGTTAACCAAACTGACCTTCATAGAATGGACAAGTGACTTCAAAGATTTCTGAAAAGAAACCATAAATTGTGTACGATGAACAATACAAGCAGACGCAGCAAGCAAGATGGTGCAGCCTCTCCCCATGGCACAGGCAAGGCAGGCTCTAACTGCAACTCTCAAAGGAACACTTCCCATTCAACGGAGACTAGGAAAGTGGCTTCTTTTATGAAAGATATGATAACAAAGAGCACTTTGAAAGTGGGTATCCAGATATGTGTCTTACTTACATCATTTTGTGGCCATCAAAATATATTCCACCTATTAAAAATTCGTGGCCAGCCACGGTGGTTCACACCTGTAATCCCAACACTTTGGGAGGTCAAGGCAGGCAGGTCACAAGGTAAGGAGTTCGAAACTAACCTGCCCAACATGGTGAAACTCTGTCTCTACTAAAAATACAAAAAAGAAAAAATAAGCTGAACGTGGAGGCGTGCGCCTGTAATCCCAGCTACTTGGGAGGCTGAGGCAGAAGAATTGCTTGAATCTAGGAGGTGAAGGTTCCAGTGAGCCAAGATCGTGCCACTGCACTCCAGTCTGGGTGGCAGAGTGAGACGCTGTCTCAAAAAAATAAAAACTTGTAATAATTATGTACTTAAAAATTGGGAACAGAATTTCCCAGTTTTAAAATATTTTAAATGAAGGGTTTCAAGCAGGCTTTGAACTTACTTTTGGAAACATAAATATACAACAGCTTTTTGGGTTTGTTTTTTGTTTTTGAGATGAAGTCTCGCTCTGTTGCCCAGGCTGTAGTGCAGTGGCACAATCTCGGCTCACTGCAACCTCCACCTCCCAGGTTCAAGTGATTCTCCTGCCTCAGCCTCCAGCTGGGATTACAGGTGCACACCACCACACTCGGCTAATTTTTGTATTTTTAGTAGAGATGGGGTTTCACCATGTTGCCCAGGCTGGTCTTGAACTCCTGACCTCAAGTGATCTGCCCACTTCGGCCTCCCAAGGTGCTGGGATTACAGGCATGCACCACCACGCCTGGCCCATATGGAATAGTTTTCATTACTTTCCAAGAACAACTAATTATCATCAGAGAATGTGAAAATTTAGCAGCTGATTTACACAAAACTTTTGCTGAAAATGAGTACTATGATTTAGTAAGTCTGACTAACAAATATTTCTTCAATCTATTCCTGTACAGTTTGGGGATAGATTTCTTTAAGTTATGGCTAGTGTGGCTGTCAGTCCCAGTCAGAACGGGGCAGACCTGTTCATAGCACTTTGAAAAGCCCCACATCTGGGGAAACTCCTTAGTCCTAGGCAAGTGAGGAGGCTTGGTCACCCTAGCTTTGACAACCATAAAAACCAAGTCTAAAAAAAATAGACTGCACATTTGGAAGGCTGAGGCAGGAGGATCACCTGAGGTCAGTAGTTCGAGACTAGCCTGGCCAACATACTGAAACCCTGTCTCTACTACAAATACCAAAAGTTAGCCGGGCGTAGTGGCGGGCACCTGTAATCCCAGCTACTCAGGAGGCTGAGACAGGAGAATTGCTTGAACCCGGAAGGCAGAGGTTGCAGTGAACTGAGATCACGCCATTGCACTCCAGCCTGGGCAACAAGACCAAAACTCCGTCTCGGAAAAAAAAAGAAAAAAAAAAACACATACAGACTGCACATAATGGTATCACAAAGCTCTAAACCAGGTTTTCAAAAACGAATCATGTATACTAATAGTTTAATGACAGCAAACTAGTTTTTAACTGATGAAATAAATACTATTAATTTCATTTTTGTACCTTTTCTTAGTTCCTTTTTTAAGCCTATGGCTTTAAGGCATAAAAGACAATTTGTATAGTAACAAATCGTATCAGTGTCTTTGTTGTCTTTCATCCCAAAACATAGCCTGGTACCTAGTCTAGGTCAATGAATACTTGATGAATGAAGGCAAGAATGAAAGGTTCAAAAACAGTATTTTTCTGCCTGGTAGATTTCACATCCAAAGTTATCATGGATATCTTTGTGCAATTAACAAAATAACATGCTGCTAAAATGTACTATAAGCCAGTGTTTCTCACACTTTAACATGCATTGGAATCATCTGGGAATCTTAACTAAAATGCAGATCTTGATTCAGTGGCTCTAGGGTAGGGCCTTAGATTACAGATTCCAACAAGCTCCCAGCAGATGCTACTGCCAAAAGCATACGGCCCTCACTGTGAGTGGCAAGGCTACCACCTTTTAGCAGGGCATGCAGTGGGAGTGGAACAGTCATGCAATCATATCTACCCTGTTCTACTGCAAGTGAGATGACGAACTGCTGCCTTGGGTCTAATTTCCCATGGTAGCACTTTACCCCAGTTCCACCCCTGTTCATTCACTCAATACACAGGAAATTTACATATGTAATTCAAAACAAAGAGACTCTCTTCTACTGCAAAACCTAAAACAGTAAAAATAAACAGCATTCGAGAGTTGATTATGTTCACACTACAGCTACTGAAGCATTTTTATAATCACTGTATCGTTCAAAATAAAAGAAATATATAATATGCTATCTGTCACTCAGTGAGTGTTGATTCACACTTCTTTATTTGCTACTGAAATTCTGCCTAGAAAGAAAAAACTATTCCACACAAAAACATTACCTCTTACTTTGGATTTAAATTGCCCAAGCTTCCAATGTCTGTATGTTCTTTAGTTGGATCAAGGTTATAGACAGGTAAACATACACATATATACATGAAAGGTTATATTGTGTATATCAGAATAAACATATATAACTATAACATAGTGACCTAAGTTTAAACAATTTTGCACATGGAAAAGTATTTAGTATCATATGATAGAGCAGGGAAAATGCTGATTTTAGGGCTAGGTGACCTAAGGTCAAATCTCAACCCACCACTAAAAGCTATTTAACTTTGAACAAATGACCTACATTCTCTAGACCTGATTTTTCTCTTCTGTTAAAATAAAGAAATTGGACTAAATGTTCTCCAAAGTTCCTGCTAGCTTTAACATTCTTTGCTTCTGTCTAGCTAATTAATTATTTCATAAAGGTAATAAATCTACACTGCTATTAATGAACAGAGAATGAATTTTAAAAAACAAAAGAAAAAAATTAGCACTTTATCTTATCCTTGCAGACAGACCACTAAAGGAAATCAATACAAATTGCGAAAAATGGAACCATTACTGCGATTTCTGAGGTTTCAAACTTTAATTCTAAAACTGAAAATAAAGTTCCAGAAAAAAATAGTGTTCTGCAAAAAAGGGAGATAATGGTTTAAGGAACATAAAGTAAGTCTCTGCTATGGTACATTTCCATTCACCAGTTTAAAATCCATCATTTTGGAAGAGAGGATTATGAAGTGGGAAAATAACCAAAAAGGCTTAATGTTCTGTTCCCTCCTGCTGGCACTGGATGCATCATATGCTTTTACTACAAGGCACAGTGACGTTTCCTAATTAATTAGTGTCTACATTTCTCTGTCTATGAATTCCAATCAAGGGAACAAAACGAAGGATTTTCAGCTACTGACTTGGGTTTGGCAATTTCCATGCATCACCTTGAAACTGCCAGATAATGCCCCTTTGCTCTCCTTTGCTGTCAGACCAAAGACTCCTGAACACTCAAGGATTTTTGAGAACCCTGCTGTTCTTGTTCCATAAGAACCTGCGATCTGTGGCCCAGAGGGTGATACACATTGGTTTTATGAACTGTAGAAAACAGTGAAATCCTATTTAAGAACCCCAGTGACAAATGGCTATTTGAATTTCAACTGCAGGTTAAAGTCCACTTTTCAACTTCTTTTTTGCTCTAATCCAATGTGGGGTATAAACTGAAGATACATAGAATTTGCCTTTGGGATAAAAGTACAGAAATGTGTGGGACTTTTCTCCATTGCTCTACTGGAATTCAGACACACTCAGGGAGAATGAAATGCTTCCATTTTGTTCAAATACTTGATAATATAACTACAGTCTCCAAATGAAATCTCTCTAAAGTGTTTGCTAAGACACATACAAAACAAAACGTGAAAAATCTAACATAGCCTTATAAACACCACCTTCTCATGGTTTTTACCATCTGTAAGTGAATTTTACTGGCTGTTGTAAACTGACATCAGTCTTCTATGAGGCAACAAAATGTAAAAAATTAACTATTACTTAAAAATAGAAACCAAAATAAACTCACCCCAAACATTTTTTCAGTATCTATTTAAGGATGTTACAGAAAGATCGCATTACCCTCTGCAAACGTTGAGGTCAACCATGACCCCTTATGTCATTCTTTAAAGGCCAGTGGTCACCACTGCAAGTACAACTTCCTCCGCTCGGCCATCAAGCGTCACCAAGTGTGACCAGCAGATCTACCCCAGTCACCCTGCAATCTAATTGCACACCAAACTTTATCCTTACTGAAACGGAAAGACCGGTAAAGATCTTGCAATCTAAGACTGTTGTTCTACAGACAAAGAAGCTGAGCCCAGCCCGGTGAAGTGACTTGTCTTTGGCCACGCAGTTAATGAGCAGCACAGCAAAGAATAAAACCTGAATCTCCTGACCCATGCCCCAACCCCACCCAATGCTCATCTACTAACACTGCCAATAGCAACATCTGCTCCAATCAGGTAAGTCATTAAGGTCCTGCCATATACCACAGACGTCACCTTCTCTTCCAACCCCATATCTTTGCTCATGCTGCCTCCTTAAGGGGCCCAGATAACTCCCGCTCTCATCCCTCAACTTTCTTAGCTCTCAAGGTTACAGAGCATCTAGATGTTAATATATTAAAAAGTTATATGGCCAATCGCAGTGGCTCACACCTATAATCCCAGAACTTTGGGAGGTCGAGGCGGGCAGATCACGAGGTCAAGAGATCAAGACCATGCTGGCCAACATGGTGAAACTCCATCTCTATTAAAATACAAACAAAATTAGCTGGACGTGGTGGTGCACACCTGTAGTCCCAGCTACTTGGGAAGCTGAGGCAGGAGAATTGCTTGAACCGGGAGACAGAGGTTGCAGTGAGACGAGATTGCGCCACTGCACTCCAACCTGGTGACAGAGCAAGACTCCATCTCANGTTACAGAGCATCTAGATGTTAATATATTAAAAAGTTATATGGCCAATCGCAGTGGCTCACACCTATAATCCCAGAACTTTGGGAGGTCGAGGCGGGCAGATCACGAGGTCAAGAGATCAAGACCATGCTGGCCAACATGGTGAAACTCCATCTCTATTAAAAATACAAACAAAATTAGCTGGACGTGGTGGTGCACACCTGTAGTCCCAGCTACTTGGGAAGCTGAGGCAGGAGAATTGCTTGAACCGGGAGACAGAGGTTGCAGTGAGACGAGATTGCGCCACTGCACTCCAACCTGGTGACAGAGCAAGACTCCATCTCAAAAAAAAAAAAAAAAAAAAAAAAAAAAAAAAAATTTTTTTTTTTCCCATTTGGTTTTCCCGGGGGGGGTTAAAAACATTTTTTTTAAAAAAAAAAAAAAAAAAAAAAGTTGTATTCTCTCAGATTGGATTTACCAGGTTGGATTTAAAAGCTATTTGTTACAACAGAATAACAATGCATTCAAGATAAATATCTTAGATACTCTTCATCCTTCAAGGTCAGACTCAAGCTCCCAATGACTCTACCTTTCTCTGAAGGGTGACCATACCTTAGAGCACTAATGTGTTACATATGTACTTAGTTGTTCTCCATTACTCTACATAAGTTAGTTTTCCTTTATTCAGCAATACTCTAAGATCCTTTTGAGAATGAAAAATGTCTCATATTTCTATCTCTCAAAGTTCATCACTCACTATTTAGATAAAGATCTATTGATGTTAAGATGTTCACAGGGAGAGGGAGAATGGGAATTAACATTTTTTCAGTATCAAATATTTTATATACACAGAGATCATATATTTCATTCTTATATATTCAAACAAAATTTCCTTTTTCATCTGTGAAACTTGCATTTTTATGTAGGAAATTTGAAATTTCACAGCCTGTATATTATTTTGGCGTTTTGTGCCCAGAACACTCACATACACACTAGGCATAAATGAAATAACCCTGAAAAAAAATACTTCATTTCCCCAATCACCATATGCCTACACTTTGCTAGTCAATTCTAAAGCAAGCTGGTGAGCAGAAAAAGCTAGCAAAGGGCACCAAAAATGACACTTATCTTTGTGTTAGAAGTTGTGAAAATACAAAATATGTCAAGGAGTCTAAAAGGACAGAGAAAAACCCTCTTCAAGTCTGCAGCAGCACTACAGGGACCAGATCATAAACAGAGGTTTACCCATATGGTAGAAATAAAGATGTAAAACATAAAATAAATTCCAAGGAAAAGAGGCACTCTCTCAGAAGTGTTAGGGAGAGGATGCACTAGGGCAATCTCTTTGGAGGATGATATGGAGTGGTTTATCAACATTGTAAACGAGCACACCCTTTGGTACAATCATTTCACTGCTAAGATAGTACTTATGAATGAACTGCAAAAGCATTCATATATAAAAAGGATATATGAATAAGAACATTGGATATAACATGATGTATCACCACAGAAATTAAAATAATCTAAATGTTCACAGTAGGGCACTGTTAAAATAAATTATGGCACATTCATAAAATGAAATACTACGTAGCACTGAAAAGAATAAAACCTGTATCTCCAAAACATTCATAATTAAGTGCAAAAAAAAGCAAGATGCAAAACAACAAGCAGAATGTGAGTGCATCTGGGATGTGTGTATGTATGTGTATAGGTGCATAAAAGGTTTGGAATTTTTAGCTGTTGTTTTTTTCTTTTCTATGTAGACATACGAGAAACTGTACACAATGGTCACATGGTTAGGAAAATATTTAGGGGTTTAGGGTATGTGTGAGGGGATACGATAGATAATTTAATTCTTACTTTACTGCCTGTCTGTACTGTTTGATTTTTTAACCATATGCCTATGTTCTGAAAAGCATTAGAAAATATTTTTTTAATTCTATCTAGAAATACATAGAAAATATTAGTCTAGAAATATTCATTGACAGATATTAATATTATCATCTAAAATTATTAGATATCCAAGGTATGAAATTACTATCTCAGAAGAAAATGTTCAGAAACACCCAACTGTACATTTGCTTGATGTTTTATGTGCATGATCTGCCAATGGGATATTACTTAGTTGACTAAAAATGTCACTTGTAAACCAGAAGGGTAACACACAAAATAAAGGATGTTACCAATATGTCAAGGAGTCTAGCAAAATTCAAGCGTGACTCAACCCTTCTTTCCACAGTGAATGCAGCCCCAGGTGTGAATACAGCCTACTGTATTAAACTGTTAAATTTGACTAATGAAAACGAACATTGTTACTGGCAATGAGCCCCAAACTGACAGTGCAACATGGACTAAATGTGCATCTTTTCAATGATATGTGAACATGCTTTAAAATAATATGTCCCAAACATCTCAAAAGGTAAACTAAGAATATGGCCCTTTAAAATATTATTTTGTTACTAATGATTGAAAAAATTCATTTGCATGGAGATGTCATTAAGCACCAGGAACATCATTTAACAGATATTTTTGAAAATCTAGCTATACAAGCCCTGCACTGAAAGCGTATCTCAGTGTTAAGAACTGCTGGAGTCCAATAAGGGGAAAATTCCAATGTGGGGTAGAAATAACAGTAAACAAGTTAGAAACTGAGTTGGTCTTTAAGAGGAAATTGGGATTTTTGTTAATGCAGAAGAGGCAAAAGTTTAAATACTCAGATTGTAGAGTACTAAGATAGGGTGGTAACAATCTCAGCAGCTTAAAGAGAAATGATACTGACAATTAATATAAAATATGTGTGGATGGGGGAAGGTGGTCTCAAATGTTAAACAAAAAAATTTAAGAAAAATATTGATTAACTGTAACATGACTAGCAGGTAAGATGCATCTGGCCACTTCCCTAGGACAATGGTTCTCAAACATGAGTGGGCATCAGAATCACCTGGATTGTTAAAACAGATTGCTGGGCCCCACCCCTAAAGTAGCTGATTCAGAAGATCTGGACTGGGGCCAAGGAATCTGCATTTCCAACAAACCTCCAGGTGATGCTGATGCTGCTGGTCCAGGGACCACATGTGGAGAAGTACCCAGAATAACTCTGAACACATCAAATCCTGAGTCTCATGCTCTCATTCCTCAGAGGACACGACACAGCAGAACACTAACAACGGCATCTTCACCTAAGCCAAGACAGATGCAGGCCTGCTCAAGTCTGGCCCAAGACACCTCTTAAATAGCAAGTTCTTCCCTTATACATTTAGAGCTCTAAACTCTCCTGGAACTGATCTAAGAAAAGCAAGCAATCTGGACTCAGGGAACTGGCCCCTTGCCCAGTGTTAATCACCCTATTGCCCAGTGAGGCTAATCCTGAGGGAATGGCTCCAGAGTTTGACATAGACCTATTCTGAACACCTTGAAACCAACCTCAAACCAGATCATTCCTTGAGATGTCTCATTTAATGTCTGGAGTTCATCAAACCACACCCAACCCGGAACTGAACAAAAAGAAAATGTATTACACGATGTCACTTCAGCAACTGCAATGTGTAAATGTATAACCACAAACCACATGAAGACCCCAAAATCTACATCCAAATAAATGCTAAGAGCCAATGAAGCGTCACAGATGAGAATGCTGTAATGGCCCACCATCCCCAAAAATGGTCACCATGGAGGTCTTCTGGTCATTCTGCTAACTTTTAAATTTGCAGGAATACATTAAGCTGTCATAAGGAAACAGAACAGGCACGGTGACTACAGGCATAGTGAACATTATACCTTCTAAGTGTCTAGATGTTGCTGTGAAGGTATGGTTTTAGATATGATTAACATTCAAATCAGCAGGCTTCGAACAAAGCAGATCACCCTGTAATGCGGGTGGGTCTCATTTAATCAGTTGAAGGCATTAAGAGAAAAAACAGGTGCCCCGAGGAAGAAGGAATTCTGCCTGCAGACTGACCTGGACTCAAGACTGCAGCACCAACTCTTCCCTGGGTCTCCAACCTGCCAGGCTGCCCTGCATATTTCAGACATGTCAGCCCCCACGACGCGCCTCAATAAATTCCTCTTTTTAACATAAGTCTCCCTCTCACTCTCTCTCGCTTGCTAGCTCTCTCTCGCTGTGTGTGTGTGTGTGGACACAAACACACAAAAAAATCACACACATATACACATACGCTCATCCTAGGGGGTCCTGTTTCTCTGGAGAACCCTAATACAACCCCCTGCAGTTTACAGCCTCCGTTCTCTTACTTGAGAATGATTGATTACCTCCATCTTTGTGAAAGAAAAGGTCTCCTTTCACCTTTAAAATTAAGATCACCTTTTAAAATATATCAGACTTTAATAACACTTATATTCTATACCACTACACATAAAAGTCAAGCAGAAGCCACATCGTTTCCAGTGACTGAAAAGCCCCTCAGTGTGGTTATGCGAACTCTACTACTCCCTGGTGCATTTTGGTAGCGAGCACACACCGTGAGGAAGGGTCCGGGGAGTGACATCTTACCAAGCGTCCGTCCTGATCCAAACGCTCTTTAGAATCCATATGAAGCTTCCTTTTCCTGTTGGGCTGTTTCATTGCCACCCCTGCACTCCTTGGCAGTGGTTTTCTGTAAAACAGGGTCACATAAGAAGTTGGGGATGGGGGCGTGACCCCTTTAGAATTACAGAAGCAAACAAGAAAATGCTTTCAATTATACTTCTCCTAATTGGTTGCTATAAATAACCTGATAAGTTGACAAAAATTTTGCAATTGGTTTTATAGTCTTTAACATAATAATAAGACAAGGGGGAGGAAATGCGTTTTCTACCTCATCTAGAATTTATATAATGGGGAAAATAGATATTGTTGCTTTTGGTCCTATCTGGAATAAAATGTTTGCTTTTTTGCTTAGCTGACCTAACCAATTAGGATTCACTGCAATCAAACTGCACAGGTTCTGTACTCACATGGTCTGACAGGTATTCTTGGTAAGAGGTCTTAGTCATACAAGGCATAGCACAACAATCTGAAACAGAAAATAAGAAAAAATTTCACCAATCCAATTCATCGTGACCCTTCTTCTGTATATTCATAAACAGTGGTAGACATTCTTTGAAAAGTTATTTGAAACGAATTTTTTTTATAGGGCAGGTCAACCATTTTGGAGAACCAACCACCAATACCAAATGAGTTCCACTGGAGCTACAATTCAAAAGTCATTCACTTTGAAATAATGTTAACAATTGAAATATAATTTTTTAAAACTTTTAATAGCCCTAAATAATCTATAGTCTCCAGTGCTTTACAAAGACATATCCAACTTCTTCATTGACATTTCCACCTGAACAATGACACTCCAAATATGGCAAATGTAACATATTTGCAACCGAGCTCATCTCCCTCCACACTGCCTCCCAGTTCTAGGTTCTCCTCCTATTTGCACTGATAACTGGCCACCCATTTGCCCAGAGCTTCCTCTTACGGTTGTTCAGACTGTACACGACCCAAGAGCACCAACCCAAGGGGCAAGTGGAGGCTGAAATCCACCGTGGGCTCTACACCCACAGTTCACCTGTCATGGCCTGCATCATCCCAGGAGAAAATGCATCTTTTTCTCATTCAAACAATACTACCTTCTGGGCTAATGTCTGAGCCAGAGAACTAGAAGTTGCCATCATTTCATCCTTTATATCACACCGTACATTTTGCCATCAGGTTTTGTTGATTTTTAATTTACAAAACATTTATTGAATTTACCTTCTTCCTCTACTATTAACTCTGATCATTCCAATTTTATGTTGCAGTCAATCCAAAGGTCTTAAAGTTCTTTGCAAAGCAAGGTTCCTGCTGCTTCTCCACCCCATACTTCTGCTGGTCCCTCAACCTCTGAACACCTTCCCCATTGCCTGCCCTCCCTTTTTCAACTTATCTAATTCTAACTCGTCCTTTCTGACCCCACTAAAAGAGACTTCACAGCTTTCAAGAAGGTCTTCCTTGCCTACCTCCTGCTCCAAGTAAACCAAGTGTGTCTTTTCTATATTGCATTTCTTGTGCATACCTTTATTGTGGTTTTTGTTTGCAGATATGCCTCCCTTTCTGAGCCTGTAAGCATCCTGATGACAAGGACTGTGAATTACTGGTTCTTATTTTCCACTGTCTAGGTATTACCTGGCTCACAGCAGTCTCTCAATATGTGTTTATTGACTTCAACTACATAAACATGTCTCTCTGAATTACAGAGAGGCCTCAAGCCCTTAAATCCAGTGCATATTAGTTCTTGATCCAGATATTATCTTTTATAATGCTGTATGACTAGAGTGAGCACAGTTCTCAAAATTAATTCCTTTCCCTTTTTCTTTAATATACAAAACAAAAAATAAACAAACAAAAAAAAAACTTCCTTTCCACATATCCTTTTGCTTCTAGTCAGATGATATTTATGTTCTTAAGACAGGCACTTATGTACTAAATTCAATAACATTACATTCATTTTGAAGATTGTAAATACAATTTTTCATGCCTAGCTTCTGGTAATTCTCTGAACATCTATGCAAATGAACAGCATAGACTTGATGCCTGTAGCAAAGTATTATTGCACAAGACACAAGCACTGCCAAGGCTGTCCTGCCTTTCACAACGAATAATACCCTACGGCTTGTCAAACTGAAATCATCTGGCTACTGACATTTTTCTCCTCACCATCAAAATGATCTGCCTTGCTAATCTCTGGCAGTTATCTCAATAACCTTGATTTGTTTAAAACAACAAGAAAGCCTGAATTCACATTATTTTATATCGGGGAAAAAATGAAAGTTTTTATACTTTGAGGAGAAATTTCAACATACAATTTGGTAATAATGAATTTCCTCTGGATTTAGAAATAATAAAGCAAAAATATAAAAGTCACCAAACAATCCATGCGAGATTTTGCTGCTAGACAAAAAGGGAATCAAATACAAGATACCATTAAATACATGGGAGACGAATGACATACGGACGACAGATGGATGGATAGATAGATAGATAGACAGACAGATAGATGATAGATAGATAGTCTAACACAGAGAAAAACAGGCTTAAAGAGAGATTTTGTATAATCCTTTATAATGCCAATGCAAAGAACATATTCTACCCAACCGAATAGGCCATTTCTTTTGAAATAAACCTAACTTGATGTCCTTGGCATGGTATCAAAATACATGGATTACTCTGATTGTCCATGATATATGGCCTGCTCCCAGGAAGCCCCAAATGTCACATCAGCCACGTCTCCTTGCTGAGCTTTGAAAATATAGATAAAGTTTTTGGAGTAAAAAAAGAGAATAATATCAAATTACAAAACACATCAAAGAAACACATTATCCAGGGTAAGTAAAGGCATGTACCAACTACACTGAGCTGTGCTCAGTGTCGCCTGGCTTTGTGACAATGCCCAAGCACCACCTACCATAGACAAGGTGATGTTCAGTGATTTTAATTAGAGAAGCTTCTAAATAGTGTTTTAGATTTTAAAAAAACAACATAGATAACTACATATAAATGTTTTGTATTTCTGTGTAAAAATTGAAAATAGTGTACTAATTTTTCAATTTAATCCTCTAAATGAGTTTAATTTCCCTTCATAGTGGAATTCTCTGTCTGCATGTTGCCAAATACTAAGGAGATAAATTAGACTGATACTTAGGAAGCATCTGAATACTTCAAATGGAAGGAGTCTATAAATAACAAAATAATTCACTATTTGTCTATGTCCAGGTGCTATTTGCTAATTCTTTCAAAAACATTTTATTGATCATCTATTAATCACCAGTATAGTTACAGGTACCTTGAGGAATATGAAGCCGATTAATCACACACCCTCTAAAGGGAGATAAGTATAGCAGCCATATGTCCTGGATAACCCAAGGTACGTCTGCCTTCTGCCACTCATCCTGGCATAAGGATTAACAGCACTGCTTTCACTCCCCAAAATATCCCAGTTTAAACAATAAATCATATGGTACCATATGGGTAAGAAACATACATAAATTAATAAGAAAAGTAATACATGCCATTAAAAAATTACAGAGTGGCCTGGATGTTCACAGGAGGGACAATAGGTCTAACAACATGCACAGTGAAAGAACATTTCTGGTGGTTCTAGGACACTGCGCATATCTTAAATGAGTGGATCACCAAAATATCGAATACAAATTTCTGATCACTGTACTGATTTCCCACTATTTCAAAGATATTGCCAGCCTAGAATTTATTCATCTGGTTGATACTTGATGTTAATAATACATAATGTTTGAATAAATTAATAAATGATTACAAGTGAATGAATTTTGATAACTTATGCGTGAATTATTGATCCTTCTTAATGGCATTAATAATAGCTAACATTACTTGAGTACTAATGTACCAGGCATAGCTATCAGCCCTCTACACATACACTTTCAATTAATACTTATGACAGCCCAACAATATATGTACCACTGTCACCCTCATTTCACGGAAGAGGAAACACCAAGGGGTTAAGTAACTTGTCCAAGGTTATATAACAGACAAGTAGCCAGACAGTAGAATTCTGGGGTCCATCTTTGAACACCACACTATGCTGTAGCTTTTGTAACTATATTATAAGTTTAGTTATCTGAAACTTAGCCACTCAGTACACTAGACAAAGCCCTGCTACATACAATGATTTAAGGCAGAAACTGACAACAAACTTCCTGTGGGAACCACTGGCCCTCATGTGGAGCCTATCTGCGTAGTGGCTCTATATTGTCACTTTACTTATGTCATGGCAGCCACCTGCTCTCATTTTTTTTAAATTTTGCCTTTATTACCTATTTTGGAATCTTAAAATACTGATAGTTAATTATGTATTAATTCTGCACCCATAAGTCTTTCATAATACTTTATGAGAATAGCACAGTAAGTCCCAAGATTCAGGGTCCAAAGGGTATCACAGAGGTTGACTGAAACTCAGAATTTTCTAAACAGTTACATTACTCTCACTGAGTCTATGTCACTCCCCTGCCACCCCCATCAGAGCTAGTGCTGGCACCCATTGCTGGGAGACATAAGGACAGGTCACATCACTGGACCCCTTGCAGATAATCATCAGCACCAGCCTGAAATGTGGCAGCCCCATGGGGTGGCTACTCAGAGGAATAGCAGTGTTAACAGTGGTCTGGCTCTCAGCGACTCCACCTTCTAGGGGAAGGGGAAGTACACCACATCAAGGGAACACCCCATGAGACAAAAGAGTCTGGATACCAGGCCTTAAGTCCCAGAACATTCTGCTCATGGGAAGTTTCTTTCAGCAGAGGCATGAGTGCAATGCTGGTGCTCATGAAGGGTCTTGGAGAAGGAGACTTCTTTTCTCTCTTATCCATTACTGCAAACACACCTGGGGCTTCTCCTATAAGAGCTTGACATGAGTGTATCTATAGACAGCCTTTCTGGAACACTTTAGGGTGACAGCATCCTCACAGTAGGATTGCCCTTCAGATTCAGGCTTGCACAAGAAGTGGAGTCACAACTCCTCTATACTTGGAACATCAACATTCCTAGACTTGAAAACAGGTGCCTGTCTCATATGAATAGCTGGAACATTGAGTCAGGAGTGCATCTGGGAGTTGGATCACTTTCCTGCTGGCCTAGCAGAAGAAATAAGGTGGCTCCTACCCTTCCCCGATAAGACCTCAGTGTTTTTCACTGAAAGCTCCCCCAGCCACCTCGATCAAGGCTGGGACATCTGCCCACTATTGGGTATTGCATTTACCCACCTGCTTTAGCCAAAACCAGTTTCTACCCAGGGATACTTTCCCTACTGGCCTGAAGCTTTAACTATTCAACCCAGTAAATAAATAAAATACTGGGACAAAATACATACATATGTACATACATACATACACACTGTGGGGAAACAAGATAAGCTTCAAGAGCTCTCTGCCATTCCAACCCCATAGGAGACACTGAACTTGTTCACACACTGAGCACATTGGTGCTACAACAGGCATCTGGGAAAGCCACAATACAAAGATTCACTAAAACCAAGGAACCCATACAAATTACTGAGCACTAAAAGCACCAAGAGCCAAATTAGGCTATAATGAACTATTAACATGAAAGTCACATCCTTCTGAAATACCACATAAAAAACTCAAAAGGCTGATTATTGAGCTACTCAAGCAGATACCAGAAAAGGTGAAAACCAACATAAAGAAATGAAAAAAACAATTCAAGATATAAATGAAAAATGTTATACAAAGACAGATATTTTAAAGAAAAACCAATCAGAACATCTGGAAATGAAAGACACACTTAGGGAGTTAAAAAATGCAGTGGAAAGTTTTAACAACAGACTAGACCAAGTAAAAGAAAAAATTTCAGAGCTCGAAGATAAGGCTTTTGTTCACCCAATCAGACAAAAATTTAAAAAATAAATCAAAAGGAATTAACAAACTCTCCAAGGAATTTGGGATTATATAAAAGGTCCAATTCTAAAAATAACTGGTGTTCCTGAAGGAGAAGATAAAACAAAATGTTTAGAAAAATTATTTGATGGAATAACAGAGGAATACATCCCTGGTCCTGCTAGAGATTTAGATGTCCAGACACAAGAAGCTCAAAAAATTCCTGGGAGACTCACTGCCGAAAGAACATCACCAAGGTATATAGTCATCAAGCTATCTAATCAACATGAAGGAAAGAATTCTACAAGCAATGAGACAACATGCAACAGGTAACATATAAAGAAACATTTATCAAACTAACAGCAGTCTTCTTGGCAGAAATCTGAAAAGCCAGAAGGAATTGGGATTTTATTTTAGCCTCCTTAAACAGAATAACTGAGAGCCAAGAATACTGTATCCAGCAAAACTAAGTTTCATAAATGAAGGAGAAATAAAGCAATTTTCAGACCAACAAATGCCGAGGGAGTTTGTCATTACCAGATCAGCCTTATGAGAAATGTTAAAAGGAGTTATAAATCTTCAAACAGAAGCTCAATATGCACTAGAATAGAATCTCTTGAAAGCATAAAACTCACAGGGCCTATAAAACTCATAAACCAAATCATAAACCAAATATCTTATTCAAGAAACCCACTTAATACATAAAAATTCATATAAATTCAAGGTAAAGGGGTGAAAAAAGATATTCCACACAAATGGAAACCAAAAGCTAGCAGGAGTTGCTATCCTTATGTCAGATAAAACAGAATTTCAAACAACAATAGTAAAAAAAAAAGACAAAGAAGGTCATGACATAATAATAAAAGGATCAATCCAACAAGAGGGTATTACAACCCTAAATTTATATGAACCTAACTCTGGAGCTCCCAGATTCATAAAACAATTACTACCAGATCTGAAAAATGAGATAGAACAGCAAAAGAATAATACTGGGGGACTTCAACACTCCACTGATAGCACTAGACAGATCATCGAGACAGAAGGTCAACAAGGAAGCAATGGAATTAAACTACATGCCAGAACAAATGAACCTAACATATATTTATAGAACATTCTACCAAAGAACTGCAGAATATACATTCTTCTCCTCAGCATATGGAGCATTCTCCAAGATAGACCATAGAATAGGCCACAAAACAAGTCTTGATACATTTTAAAATACTAAAATCATATTAAGTATCTTCTCAGACCATAGTAGAATAAAATTGGAAATTAACTCAAAAAAGAACCCTCAAAACTATATAGATACATGGAAATTAAACAATCTGCCCATGAATTATATTGGGGTTAACAATGAAACCAAGATGGAGATTTGAAAATTCTTTGACATGAGTGACCATAGTGACACAGATTATTAAAACCTCTGGGATATAGCAAAAGTAATGCTAAGAGTATAGTTTACAACATTAATGCCCATAAGAAAGTCTGAAAGTTCACAAATTGACAACCTAATGTCACACCTCAAAGAACTACAGAAAGAAGAACTAAACCCAAAGCTAGCAGAAGAAAAGGAACGACAAACATCAGAGCAGAACTAAGTGAAACTGAGACAACAACAGCAAAAAAAAGTCAATGAAACAAAAAGCTGCTTCTTTGAAAATATGAACGAAATTGATAGACCATTATTAGCAATACTAACCATAAAAAAAAGATTCAAATAAACTCAATTAGAAATGAAAATGAAAATATTACAACAAAAACCATAGAAATATATAAAATCATTTGAGACTATATTAACACCTCTGTGCACACAAACTAGAAAATCTAGAGGAAATGGATAAATTCCTAGAAACATACAACCTCCTAGATTAAATCAGGAAGAAATAGAAACCCTGAACAGACCAATAACAAGCAATGAGTTTGAATCAGTAATATTTAAAATGTCAACAAAAAAAAGCACAGAGCCAGATGAATTCACAGCTGAATTTTACCAGATGTTTGAAGAACTGGTGCCAATCCCACTGAAACTATTCTGAAAGACTGAGAAAGAGGAAATCCTTCCTAACTCATTCTAGGAAGCCAGTAACACTGATACCAAAACCAGGAAAGGGCATATCAAAACAAAATAAATAAAGGAAAAGAAAACTGAGATCAATATCACTATACAATTTATCCAGGTAATCAAAAACTAAAAGCTATTGTAATACAAATATTTTTTATGAAAGGAAAGGAAATACAGATGGGCATGGTGGCTCACATCTGTAATACCAGAACTTTGGGAGGCATAGGCAGGAGAACTGCTTGAACCTAGCAGTTCAAGACCAGTGTGGGCAACACAGTGAAACCTCATATATACAAATTAAAAAAAAATTAGCCAGGCATGGCAGCACATGAGATACTGAGGTGTGAGGATTGCATGAGCATTGCAGGGCAAGGCTTCAGTGAGCCAGGATCACGGCACTGCTCTCCAGTCTGGGTGACAGAGTGAGACCCTGTCTTGGAAAAAGAAAAGAAAGAGAAAGAGAGGAAAGAAAAAGAAAGGAAAGGAAAGGAAAGGGAAAGGGAAAGGGAAAGGGAAAGGGAAAGGGAAAGGGAAAGGGTAAGGGTAAGGGAAAGGAAAGGAAAGGAAAGGAAAGGAAAGGAAAGGAAAGGAAAGGAAAGGAAAGGAAAGGAAGAGAGAATGGAGGGAGGGAGGGAGGGAAGGAGGAAGGGAAGAAGGAAGGAAGGAAGGAAGGAAGGAAGGAAGGAAGGAAGGAAGGAAGGAAGGAAGGAAGGAAGGAAGGAAGGAAGGAAGGAAGGAAGGAAGGAAGGAAGGAATAGAGGGAAGGAAAAAAAAATAAACCAGTATATCAAAGCGATATCTGCACTCCCATGTTTACTGAACCACTACTCATAAGGGCCAAGATTTGGAAGCAACCTAAGTGTCCATGAACAGATGAATGAATAAAGAAAATGAGGTACATATACATGATGGAGTATTATTCCGCCATAAAAAGTGAGATCCTGTCATTTGCAACAATATGGGTGGAACTGAGTTACAGTTACCAGAGGCTGGGAAGGGTAGTGGTGGGTGATGCAGAACTGAGGATGGTAAATGGGTACCAAAAAATAGTTAGAAAGAATAAGATCTAGTATTTGATAACAGGGTGACTCCAGTTAATATGATTTGGATCTGTGTTCCTGTCCAAATCTCATGTTGAATTGTAATCCTCAGTGTTGGAGGTGGGGCCTGGTGGGAGGTGATTGGATCATGAGGGCAGAATTCCCCCTTGGTATTGTCTTGGCAACAGTGAGTGAGTTCTCATGAGATATGATTGTTTAAAAGTGTGTAGCACCTCCCCCTTCTCTCTCTTCCTCCTGCTCCAGCCATGTGAGTAATGCCTGCTTCTCCTTTGTTTTCCGCCATGACAGTAAGTTTCCTGAGGCCTCCCCAGAAGTTGAAGCCACCATGCTTCCTGTGCAGACTGCAGAACCATGAGCCAATTAAACTTCTTTTCTTAATAAATTACCCAGTCTCAGGTATTTCTTTATAGCAATGTGAGAATGAACTAACGCAGAAAATTGATACCAAGGAGTGGAGCATTGCTATAGAGATACCTGAAAATGTGGAAACAGCTTTGGAACTGGATAACAACAGAGGTTGGAAGAGTCTAGGGGGCTCAGAAGAAGACAAGAAGATGAAGGAAAGTTTGGAACTTCCTAGAGACTTCTTGAATGTTTGTGACAAAAATGCTGATAGTGATATGGACAGTGAAGTACAAACTGAGGAGATCTCAGATGGAAATGAAGTTATTGGGAACTGAAGCAAAGGTCACTTTATTAAGCACTAGCAAAGAGCTTTGCTGCATTGTGACCTTGCCTTAAGGATCTCGGGAACTTTGAACTTGACGTATGACTTAGGGTATCTGGTGGAAGAAATTCCTAAGCAGCAAAGCCTTCAAGAAGTCGCCTGGCTGCTTCTAACCGCCTAGGCTCATATAACAGCCTATGCTCATATATGTGAGCAAAGAAATGACCTGAAATTGCAAGTTATATTTAAAAAGGAAGCAGAGTGTCAAAGTTTGGAAAATTTGCAGCCTGGCCATGTGGTAGAAAAGGAAAGACCATATTCATGGAAAGAATTCAAGCAGGCTATAGAAATTTGCATAGTAAAGAGGAGCCAAGTCGTAATAGCTAAGACAATAGGGTAAAGGCCCTGAAAGCATTTCAGAGATATTTGTGGTAGCCCCTCCCATCACAAGTCTGGAGGCCAAGGAGGGAAGAATCGTTTTGTAGGTCACACCCAGAGGCCTCTGCTGCCCTGTGCAGCCTCGGGACACTGCTCCCTGCATCCCAGCCACTCCAGCTCCAGCCATGGCTCTAAGGGGCTCATATACAGCTTGTGCCACTACTTCAGCAGGTACAGGCAGCTTCCACATGGTATTAAGCCCACAGGTGCACAGAGTTGAGGCTTGGGAGCCTCTGCCTAGATTTCAGACAATGTATGGAAAAGCCTAGACATTCAGGCAGAAGCCTGCTGCAGTGACAGAGTCCTCATGGAAAACCTCTGCTAGGGCAGTGCAGAGGGGAAATGTGGGGTTGGAGCCCTCACACAGAGTCCTCACTGGAACACTGACTAGTGGAGTTGTAAGAAGAAGGCCACTGCCCTCCAGACCCTGGAATGGCAGAGCAACCAACACCTTGCACCATGCTCCTGGAAAAGCTGCAGGAACTCAGTGCCAGCCCCTGAGAGCAGCCACAGGGGCTGAGCCTTGCAAAGTCACAGGAGCTGAGGCTCCTTAGTCCTTGTTGGACCAAAGGCACTCAACTCAGGCTTGTACTATGACTTGCTTTGACCGATAGCAGATGCAGGGCAAGCTGAGGCTTAAAATGTGTGTGTGCAGCTTGTTTCCAGCTCATGACACTGCAGTTACTTGCCATTAAAAGATCATGCTTTAGTTAGCCTCTGCTCCTTTAGAGTGGGCTCCCAGAACAAACACAGGTAGAATGCACCTGAGCCTGAAATGAAGTCTTTTATAAAACCATGCAGTCAAGCCCGGCGTAGATCAGCCCAAACATGAGCGGCCTAAAGATCTACTAATGTGTCAAGACATTGAATTTTGAAGTATTTTTATAGCAATAGCGGACAGATAGAACAATCCATACAAAAAAGGGCAAAGCTTTGAATATGCACTTCACACAGAACTTTATGAAAAGGTGCTTAACCTCATTAGTGATCAGGGAAATGAAGAAAGAAACCACAATGAGCTACCAATTCATCCCCACTAGAGTGACAAAAATTAAGAAGTCTGTCACTACCAGATGTTGGCAAGGTTGAGGAGCCATGACAACTCTCACACTCTGCTGGAAGAAGATTAAATGTTGCAACCCATAAAAAGCAACTCAGCATGAACTTGAAAGTTGAAGATAATTCCAGCAAATTCCATGACCCCATGGCTCCAGCAATTACATAAAATTAAGAGATAAGTTCATGTTAATGGGAAAAAAATGAAAACAATCTGAACAACTATCAACAGGAATCTGAGAAAATAAACTGTGGCATATTCAGACAATATAACATTATACAATGAAAATAAATCAACTACAACTACATATGTGAGAATATAAATATTATCAATAATGTTGAATGAGCAAAGCAAGCCAGAAGACTATATACTACTTTTGTTGAGATGGGATCTTGCTATGTTGCCCAGGCTGAACTCAAACTCCTGTGCTCAAGTGATCCTCCTGACTCAGCCTCCCCAGTAACTGAGATTACAGGTACATGTCACCACGCCCAGCTTTATACTACCATTTTTTAAAATACAAAATCAAGCAAAAGCCCTCAATATGCACCTTAGATATATATGGTAAACTATATAAGTAGTATATATAAAGTAAACTACCTCTTTACTTATACAGTAAAGTTTTTTTGAAGAAGCATATACAAAAAATTCAGTATAGCATTTGGGGAGGAAAATTAGTATCATGTTTTCATTCTTAAGTTGGATGGTGGCTTTATAGATATATCTTTATTATACTTCATAACTTATGTATTGAAATATGTATGTTGCCTTGTATAAATACAATATTATAGGATTTCTTAAAGTCCTTTTAAATGGTGTACCCTAGTCATCCAATATAAGAAAGAAAAGTTGATACAGGTAAAAGAATGAACACAGCATGTTTTCTTTTAACTGAACAGTCCATTTTTCCTGCTTTGAAATCCCTTTTTCAGCAAGGCTTACTCCTTTTCTGGTTGGAAAAAAAAAGTATCTCACCTGATCTTTTGTAAGAACATACCATGCACAGTCGGCAACAGGCAGAAGATAGGGTGCATGCACTGCTCCTGCCCATCCACCTTCATTACATCACACTATTCCAAAGGAAGGAGGAGTCTGTGACTGACCCAGGTCATCCGCCTCCTCCATCCTGCTCCTTCTTGACACAGGACATAAGCTATGCCCTGACATTGCTAGCTCCACTGAGTGAAATCTGAGCAGAGACAAAACATGGAAATCACAAGAAAGATAAACTGACTCTGGTTCTCTTAAGCAAAAAAGGTGTCTATTGTAAGAATATCCAAGGCTCAGAGATTTAACACCTGTGGCAAGATCAGACAGAAACAAAGGGGTCAAGAAAGCAGATGGCAGACCAAACATCCCATGGCCTGGTCAGCACGGCACCTCGTTTCTTTCACTGCTGACGCCCCTGGAATCAGTGAACTAACTACTCTACCTGTTCCCTTCTTGTGAGTCTCTCTCTCTCAAGCCGAAGTCCTGGGAAAGAGCATCCAATTGTCCAGTCTTAGATCTTCTTCCTGCACTCTTGGACAAAGCAATGGGGAAACGGAGGATCTGCCTCCTGGAAAACCCTAAGTCCTCTCTCATAATTCCCCTAAAGGAAAGCAGGGTTCTATGAGCAAGAGAGATGGATAATGAGTAGGGGAGGAAAGGCTGCTTCCCACTCTGGGCTATGAGATGTCATCATCTACTTGTGCTTACGTTTCATATCCAGCTGCGTGGCTACAATGTAAGAGGAATGTAGAATGGTTGCCCAGGTCTGAGGTTCTCTTCCACTGATAAGGATCTTTATTGTTGATGTCATTATTGGGCATTCCAGGGGCGTCAGCAATATTAATTTCTTCTTACTATAGGACAGAGAGTACATTAAGCGTTGTATGTGCATTAATTTGTCTACTCCTCCCAATGACACTGATTTAACTGTAATAGCTAGAATACATGATCTTTCAGTTATGTACAGGGCAAAATAACTGTAAAAGAATACAGGCAACACTTAGAAAAAGGAAATATAATAAATGCAGGAAAAGAAACACACTATTACTAGAAAGCAGGGAAATGCATATTAAACGTAAATATCCTCCTCTACCCAGGAATATGACTGGTAAAGGTAAGGCTCACCAAGTGTTGAAGTGAGTGTGGTGCAAGCACCAGGAGTTCTCACATCCTGCTGAGGAGGTGAAAATGGGTACACCTACTTGATGAAGCACTTGGGAATATCTAATAAAGCTGAGTACGGCTGGAACTATGCATGCCTAGAACCTGGCTGTTTCTAGATAGATAGAAAACCTCTAGCACATGTGCAAAAGGTACAATGTTTATCATGGCTTTTGTCTATAACAAGAAATATATGATAATACCCAAACACTCATCAATAGGAAAATGAATAAATTGTGATATATTTTAAAATGGAATATTATACAGCACTTAAAAGTAAATGAGTTACAGTGATATATATTCTATCACAGATAACTCTATAAAATATATTTGAACCAAAAGAACAGGGTGCAGGATGATACATACATCATTTATGTAATGTTTGCTTTCAGAAACACACACACACACATCAGGTTAAAACGTAACAACACTGCTGAAAATGAAACCAAGGACAGCACAGCAATTACGTCTCACGAGGGGTGAAGATACACAGGTTTGGGGACAGGAGACTTCCAGTGTAATTGCAATGCTTTCTTTCTTTCAAAAAGCAGAAGCAAGTGTGGCAAAGTACTGAGATTATTAAATCTGGACAGCCAGCGTAGAGTTGTTCATTTTCTTATTCTCTACACTTCGCTACATATTTGAATATTTAAAACAAAAATTCAACATTAGGGGTAGCATATAGGAGGAATTTTATATGTTCTCATATTTATTTCTGTAGAGGTCACATTTGCCCCTGAATATCATCATTAAGTAACCATGTTACATACTCCCTCAACAGCAATCATTTGCTCAGAACCTTAAAAAACAATGAAGACATTTAACAAATCATAATTATCATCATCCCTGTAACTGCATTTATTAAGTAAGTTCTGACTGTGTGCCAAGCACACGGGGACAGCTTAGCAACAGCCCCTTTACACTGAAGTAGCTCAAGGTGACACTGCCAGTAACAGCAAAGCTGAAATTTGTCTGTCTCCAAAATTTAACACCTTACCTAATGGCTCCATTTCTAAAAGCATATTGCTGCTGCCCCTGGCTGCATTATAGTGGCAAAGCATGTGTTTCATGCATAGGGGTAATATTAACATACATCTTTGACTGTCAGGTAGTGGGAACGTGTGTAAATAAATGACTTGCTTAAGCTCATGTGACTAGCTGGTAGCAGAGCTAGAAACAGAATCTAAATTTTAAACAATAGACCACTTCATAGCTTATTGAGAAGGACAGACTATACTCATTACAACAGATTTTCTGACAAATGCCTCTCTGAAACCTTGCCAAAATTGAATGTTCCTAGTATCACACCACTAAGCACTGTTAAAATAAATTGCCTTCCAGGAATATCTTTAATACACTGGCACTTGAATCATGACAACCAGCACTGCTGCCAAAATGACATACTACATTAAATGACATGAAAACACACTCTATGCAGAAATAAAATCAAACTATTTTGTTGCTAGAGCATGTCTCTACTAGGAGCATTTCAGGATAGCATTAGATCTTTGCGAATTTATTAATTAGAATTTTCATTCAGCAAATCAAAAACTAGTACCACGGAAACTTTCTCTAATCTGATACAGTGATAGGCGAGAAGTCAGAATGAAGTAGTGGAAAAGTCATCCAGTCACACAAGTTCTAGATCTGACTCTCCAGCTTAGCTGGCAGGGAAACCAAGGTAAATCACAGCCTCATCCACACTGAATACACTGCAGAGCTCTGCTGGAAAATGGGACGATGTTTGGGAATATATTCTTTTTAAAAATTGAAGTGTAACATACATGCAGAAAAATGCATAACAGCTTAGGGCACAGCTCAATAAATTTTCATGCACTGAACACATGTAACTAGCATCCCAATCAAGAAACAGAACATACGAATGTGTACCCCTTGGTCACTACTTCAATCAAGACAAATCTTGATGGTTGTCTCATCTTCTAACACAATAGATGACTTCTGTTTCTTTTCTTTTTCCTTTTTTTTTTTTTTTTTTTGAGACGGAGTCTCGCTCTGTCGCCCAGGCTGGAGTGCAGTGGTGCAATCTCCACTCACTGCAAGCTCTGCCTCCCGGGTTCACGCCATTCTCCTGCCTCAGCCTCCCAAGTAGCTGGGACTACAGGCACCCGCCACCACGCCCAACTAATTTTTTGTATTTTTAGTAGAGATGGGGTTTCACCGTGTTAGCCAGGATGGTCTCGATCTCCTGACCTCATGATCTGCCTGCCTCAGCCTCCCAAAGTGCTCGGATTACAGGCCTTCTGGGATTACATGAGCCACCGCGCCCGGCCTTCTGTTTCTTTTTATGCACTCTACAAATGGAATTACAGAGTATTTGTCTTTGTCCATTTTCTGTTGCTTATAACGTAACACATGAAACTGGGTAATTTATAAATAAAAAGAATTTATTTCTTACACTTATGGAGGCTGAGAAGTTCAAGGTTGAACAGGACACATCTGGTGAGGGCCTTCTTGAAGTGGCAACTCTCTGCAGAGTCCCAAGGCCCACAGGTGTCACATGGTGAGGGGGCTGAGCACGTGGGCTCATGTCTCCTTTCTCTTCTTACGAAGCCACCATTTCCACTCCCATGATAACTCATTAATCCATTTACCCATTGATCTGTTACTCCACAAATGGATTAATCCATTTAAGGCTCTTGCCTTTGAAAGGCTGTGCATCTCTCAATATTGCCATATTAGGGATTAAGTTTCGACACGAGTTATGGAGGGAACAGACATCCAAATCGTATCAGTATGCATAGTTTTCTGTGTCTCATTTCTTTTACTAACATAATGTTTGTGACACCCATCCATACTGTTGTATGCAGATGTAGACAGTTCACTCTTACTCTTGTATTGTATTGTAGAGTGTGTTGGTTTGGTTGCTGATGAGTATTTGAGTAATTTCCAGCTTTGGGATATTACAAAAAATGCTACTCAAACATTCTACTATACTTATTTTGCTGAAACATACATTCAGTACATTTCTGTTAAGTCCATACCTAGGAGTGGAACTCGCAGGTCACAGAGTATATGAATTAATTTCCTATTGCTGCTGTAACAACGTACCCCAACTTGGTGGCCTAACACAACACAAATTTATTATCTTACAGTTAAGGAGGTCAAAAGTCCTAAATAGATCCCATTAGGCTAAAACTCAAGGTTTCGCCAAGGGTGTGTCCAGAGGCTCTAGAAGAGAATCCATTTTCTTGCCTTTCGCAGCTTCCAGATGCTTCCAGCATTCCTTGGCTCATGACCCCTTCCTCCATCTTCAAAGCCAGCATTGGCTTATCAAGTCTTCTCAGGATATATCACCCAGACACAGATTCTTCTGCTTCCCTCTTCCACATTTAAAGTAAGTATGCGACTACATGGGTCCACCTGAAAATCCAGAATATCTCCCTTAAAGTCAACTGATCAGCAACCTTAATTTCACTGGCAACCTTATTTCCACCTTTCCATACAATATAACATATTCACAGGATCCAAGGAACAGGATACCGACATCTTTGAGGGTCAAGATTCTACCTCCCAGAGTATGCATATATTGTGAAAGTGTTTTAAAACTTCTACTACAAACACTTTATATGACAATAAAACAAACTCAAGCTTCTTTCTTTCTATGCAGCAGATCTGGTTTCTTGTTAGCCTTATAATTCTCTCTCTAACTAGAAAAAAATATTTTTGCTGTTACTAAACATTAAAACACATTTTAAATGTTGTAAATCTATTATCTAATTATTTTCCACTTTGTGCAACACAAGACACTAGGGGCTACAGAAATATAAAATAAGTAACTTCTGGTCAAGAGGTCAACTGAGCAGATGCAGAGAAAAAAAGAAATATTGGGAAAATACAGCAAAGTTATTTATATCACACAACTGAGTTCTGGATTATTAAAAAACAAATGTCAGAAACAAACAAAAAAAACTGAGGAACTAAATCAGATACACACATTAAGTGCTTTGCTTTTTATTCCTATCGGGGGATAGAAACTGAAGCCATAAGCTAAATGCATGGTTTTGAGCTAGAAAGTGTCTCCATCATCCAAAAGGTTGTCCTATCTTTGATTAAGGACTAATAAACCTTCACTCACTGGCTTAGGCAGTATCACAGGGGAGGACCACCCCACTAAAACACTGTTGGAACAAGAATCACTTAGCGATCAGAGATCCAAGCTTGTACTAAATACAGGTGTGGAGGTCCAATTCCCCCTACCCAGCAATGCAGAAAGCTCAAATCAATTATAGTAAAACTGCCCCATAGCAATACCTCAACAACCTTGGATGCTCTCACAACTAGTATGAAAAAAAAGTCTCACTGAAGACAATCTCTTGGACTAAAACTAGAAAGCCCACAAGGAAATTCACCAACTTAAGTGTCATAAGAAGCAACAAACAGAAGCATGAATACCCTAGAAGTCTTCATAACAGAAAAAGCCCAGAGGAACTTCAAATCAAGTATGTATAAACTCTTGATGAAATATGTGAAAAAAACAGACTTGGTAAGATGGGAACAAAACATTGTTCAATTTTTTTTGTTTTAAAAAGAACAAATTTGAAAAAGAAGTAAATACAAAATCTGGAAATAAAATGCATAATACAGTATGGAAGCATCTGTGGGTATGTCGAATAAGTTTACTTTTTAGAAGTGAAAACTGGTATATTGGAGGCAATCACCCAAAATAAAGCACAGGAAGATCAAGCGCTAAAAATTATCAAGAAGAAGATACATGGAGGATAAATTAAGATAACATATATCCAACAGTACATTTACAAGGCGAGATTTAAAAACAAAACAGAAGAAATAATGTAAAAAGCAAGATTCAGTACAGTCCCGAAAAATCACTGGCCTATGTTCTCAGAGCTGAAAATAGCACTCAGGACTCCTGACTCCCAGGAAAGGACTTTTGCCACCTTGAAACTCTGCCTTCATATCATGTCATCAGCTTCCCACCCTTGGGGCTTGAATTGACATAATTTGAAAGCCGGGAAATAATGTTATCCTACAAGCCCTGAGCGAGTCAGAGCTGAATCTAATTCAGACTCCCTATTGTAGTTTTAACTATTCTCTTGGTTAAGGTAAGTCAAATAGTTTGCATGTTCTGAAGACCCCTGGGCTTCTGCTCACAGCATACAATGCGTTAAGAAGAACCTATCGGTTTAGCCAGCCCCACATCCTTTCTCTTTTGTCCAGCTACCTGATTTTTAGTTTGGGGAGCTTCATTCTGAGTCACATGGTTCCAGGGTAGGCAGGTAACTTAGAAAGGGCTAATTCAATAAAATTCACCCTCCTGGCCACAGTCATTGGTTCAAGGATGGATATGTAACCTAATCAAAACCAAAGAGATTCAATTCTAGGATTCTTATCAGAAATACTATGCAGAAGAACCTCTTTATCTAGGACTGTTAGGTTCATAGAACGTAAGCCTAGATCTGCAGGGGCTGCTAAGTAAAAGAAAGGTCCATTCAGACCAAAGACAATGCAGAGGAAGGTGGGACAAGTGTTGGGAGCGACTAGCCCTGGAGTCAGCCATGACTGGTCCAACTCTACCCCAGTACTGCTCAGTCTTGTGAGCTAATAACTTCCCTTTTCTGGTTCAGCCATTTCTGTTCTTTGCAACTAGAAGAATCCAGACTAATAAAAATTTTGAAAGCTAGAAAGCAGCAGTAGCAGTTGCAGCGGCAACAGCATGAGAATAGATGCCCTCTAAATAGTTCTGCAATTTAAAACACTGAGAAAGATTTGGATTGTAATCCCAATGTCACGCTAACTCATTAACTACACCCTACTTTGTGAATGCAATTTGCATTCTGTAATGTCTTAAGAGTTCTTCCAACTACCTTAAAAGATCTCAAAAATTATAAACAAGTTAAAACAAAATTCTTTTTAATTAGTTAAAATGTAAAAATAAAATATGGCATTTAAAATTTTAGGAAAATTAAGAGCTGCCACAAAATAAAAGTATCAAAACTTTCAAAGGTAGGAATCAATAATAATGATAATGAATGGGTTTTAGAAAACAAAAAAGCAAAAAGAGATAAGGCTTTGGTGCCAAAAAAAAACAAAAAAAAACAAAACAAAAAAAAAACACAACACCTAATTGGGCCGGGCATGGTGGCTCACGCCTATAATCCCAGCACTTTGGGAGACTGAGGTGGGCAGATCATGAGGTCAAGAGATTGAGACCATCCTGGCCAACAGGGTGAAACCCCGTCTCTACTAACAATACAAAAATTAGCCGGGCGTGGTGGCACATGCCTGTAGTCCCAGCTACCCGGGAGGCTGAAGCAGGAGAATCGCTTGAACCCGGGAGGTGGAGGTTGCAGTGAGCCGAGATCGCACCACTGCACTCCAGCCTGGTGACAAAGTGAGACTCCAACTAAAGAAAAAAATAAAAAACACCTAATTGTTTATGAATAAGATTAGCATGGAAAAGCAGGATGCAGGTGTGGTGGGAAGAGATGTACACGTACGTGTTTACATAACTGGGAGCACAGCTCCAGCCATAAGAGAACAACCACAAGCATCTCTCCCGCAAATCAATGGAAACAAGACATCTTTTTTCTGTCATCAACTTTCAAGGTCTCTGTGTCTCTTTATGTTCCTAGTCACTCAATAATGTTACAATGATCTCCCCCATAACCCTCAAATATCAAATATTAATGCCAGTAAGTGCACTAAACTCATCCTTTCTCTCCATTCTCTCTGCAGGAAGTTACATATATCTGTGCTATCTATGTTCTATCCAGAAATATAGAACACATCTGTATGAAGTAGCCAGATATTAAGTGGCCACAAAGCATTCCAAACAATGCCATATTTGATTGAGAAAGCACATTCTATACATTTTGACACATGTGAAATCACGATAGTCTTGCAGTGCTGCTAACCAGGTAGTAGTTCTTATGTAGTCATCACTGCCTGCCTAAGCACAGGTTTGGCTGTGGCTCTTGGCAGCTTGACAGAACATCTGTAACCTTTTGATGCTTAGGTCAACAAAGGTTGACCTAAGACCACTTGAAAAAAAAAAAAACAGGAGTCCCAGTTGTTGTCAGGTAAACTATCTGATGATACCATCACATGCAGAATGCATGTCAATAGCTTGGAAGAAAAACCCAGAGATAATATTATAACACCCTCTTAAGAAATGATTCAACATTAACACCCCCAAGGCACAAAGGGTGATACTGTACAGGAAAACACTGGCATCAATGACTCTGAGTCAAAAGTGATTCAGTACTCAGACTCGGAAGGTGACAACGTTTTTTTTTTTAATCCAGTTTATTAAACTAATAATTTTCTCTTAAATATGTACAAAATGATAATAAAATATGTTTTAAAAGTAAAGGGGAGTTCCTTCAAAAAGGAACATACATTCTTCATGATTAAAAACATCAAAATATAATTGTTTAATTGGCATTGTTTTTTCTTACTAGTGGTCCTTAAAATAATGAAGTAGCCTACAGGCAATAGTTTAGTGGAGGAAACAAAGTAATTTTTACAGGAATGTCATACATAGCAAATCTACCTTCTAGTTTATGAAAGATATAGTTTGTTTGGGGTAAGGAGATTTCTCTGTGATTCCCAAAAGATATGAGCTGATTTCCTTACCATATTGCCCATGTAATTTTAAATCTCTATTGACAATTATGTATTTTTATCTTTCCTCTGTCAAATCTGTGTCTGGATTTAAATAAGATCAGTAAATACATTTCTGAAATGTCCCCTTTATATATGTCCAAAATCACTGAAAGAAAAATATAACTCTAGCAACACTAAGAAAAGCATGTACCAAGACCTCTCTTGAACCATTAATGGTTTACCTTTGTCTCTCCAAAATTTGTCTTTCTAAGGTATCAAGGCTCTCAGAAATCGATTGCTCTCTTATTTATTTTTTATTTTTATTTTTTATTTTTTGAGATGGAGTCTTGCTCTGTCACACAGGCTGCAGTGCAGTGGCACAATCTCGACTCACTGCAACCTCCATCTCCTGGGTTAAAGCAATTGTCCTACTCAGCCTCCCGAGCAGCTGGGATTACAGGCACCCGCCACCACACCCAGCTAATTTTTGCATTTTTAGTAGAGACAGGGTTTCACCACATTAGCCAGGCTGGTCTCGAACTCCTGACCTCAGGTGATCCGCCCGTCTCAGCCTCCGAAAGTGCTGGGATTAAAGGCATGAGCCACTGTGCCTGGCCTCAATCGCTCTTTTAGAGATAAAAATAATATGCTATCACAGCACACTAATTATATGGGTATTAGATTGTCATGACTACTCTAAAATCAATTGGCAAACTAAAAATAATGCATGCTTCTTTGCTCTAATGATATGCATTAAAGATCACCTATCAAATCCAGGTTATTCTTCGAACAACTGTGATATGGTTTGGCTCTGTGTTCCCACCCAAATCTCATCTCGAATTGTAATCTTCCTAATCCTCCACATGTCAAGGGAGGGACCTGATAGGAGGTGATTGGATCATGGGGGCAGTTTCCCCCATGCTGTTCTGATAGTGAGTGAATTCTCACGAGATCTGATGGTTTTATAAGCGTTTGACAATTCTTCCTTCACACGCTCACACTCTCTTCTGCCATCTTGTGAAGAAGGTGCCTGCTTCTCCTTCCGCCAGGATTTTAAGTCTCCTGAGGCCTCCCCAGCCATAAGGAACCATGAGTCAATTAAACCTCGTTTGTTTATAAATTACCGAGTCTCAGGTAGTATCTTTATAGCAGTGTGAAAACGGACTAATACAAGTTGTATGTAGTCACTCCTTCATTCCTTCATTCATGTATCAAATCTAGGAGCTAACAGCTCAAAAGAAAGGTCACAAGTAGTCACAGGCCAGCCCTATGATGTCAAGTGCTTCTAAAAACTGTTTAATTTTGCAAATAAACATTCTTTGAGGGCATCTGAGTAGGATGTAATACTTTCAGGCAGACTAACCAATATTTTCTTGAATGACAAACGAGACTACATAAAATACTAAACTAATAAAGGCACTGGAGAGCTATGAAAGAAATCAGAACTAGAAAGTGTAAGATTACTGAAAACCAAAAAAAAAAAAAAAAAAAAAAAA
>NW_016802964.1:535766-587876 GCF_001698545.2 Rhinopithecus bieti | reverse complement strand
AAAAAAAAAAAAAAAAAAAAAAAAAAAAAAAAAACACACAGGAGAAACTCAGAGAGGTAAGTTGTCAATATATGACATTTTCCTGATTATATTTACACAGGTAAAGGGCCATGGCAGAGTTTACGTGATCTTAGGAGGCCAGAGGATCAAAATTGGAGACTTGAAGACCCTCAAACACATGAACAGTATTACTCTGATATTCAGCAAGGTAAGCAAAAAAGCTAAGCCATAAACATAATAATGCAAAGTACAGTTTTTCTAACAGTCACATAGTACTGTGAAGACTAAAGATCAACACTGAAAACTCAACAAGGAGAGGAAGTGAACACAACAGAATTCTCAGTAAATTTGTGGATGGGAATGCTTGAGGAATAAGGTCCAACCAGAGATAGACTGAGTCTTACAGAAACTGTAACCTAACTTCACCTCGGCTAGATTAAGGTGATACATCCCCCAATTCATCTGCCTTGCAGAAAACATGGTGAACCCTCTCTAGAGGAAAATAATATCAATTTGTAACATCTACAACCTCTATAACTTTTTATACTCAAAGCCTAGCATTCAATAAAAAATTACTAGGCATAGTAAAAGGTAAGATAATATGACCTAAAACTAGAATAGACCCATAGGTGATTCAGATATTGGAGCTAATACCAAAGACCTTAAAATAATTATGTTCAAGAAAATTAAGGAAAATTAAATTAAATTAATGAAAGATAGTATATTTCACCAGATATCTGGAATATGTAAAAGAACCAAATGGAAATTCTAAGACTGGAAAATACAATATCTGAAACTCATTGATAGATGGGTTTAACATCAGATTGATATTGCAGTAATCTGAATAAGAAGTCAGTAGAACATATCCAAACTAAACAGAGAGGAAGAATAAAAGGACAGAAAAGGAACATAAAATATATAGGTCACAATAAAAGACATAAAATTGGGATCCCAAAAGGAAAAAAAATGAGAAAACTAAAGAATTGATCTTTGAAAAGAAAATGCCAAAAAATTTTCCGAAACTGAGAAAACACCAACCAAACAATAGACTCTCACCAACATTCCTAGAATGGAAATGCATACAAATATCAACAAAAGACACATAGGAATGTTCATAGTGTACTTATAATAACAAAATGTTCATCAAGAGAAGAATGGATAAATTATGATACAGTCATTAAACAGAATGAAAAGCAATGTATAGTAATGAGAATAAACAAACTATAACTACATGTATCTACATGGATAAATACCACAAACATTATGTTGACTTGAAGGGACGCATACCATACAATTCTATTTATATAAAGTTCAATAACAGGCAAAAGTAACCTAAAGCATGGGAAGTCAAGACAGCTATTACCTTTAGAAAATAGTATCTATAGGGCTGGGCATGGTGGCTCACGCCTGTAATCCCAGCACTTTGGGAGGCCGAGGCAGGCGGATCATGAAGTCAGGAGATCAAGACCATTCTGGCTAATATGGTGAAACCCTGTCTCTACTAAAATACAAAAAAAAATACAAAAAAACAAAATTAGCCGGGCATGGTGGTGGGTGCCTATAGTCCCAAATACTTGGGAGGCTGAGGCGGGAGAATGGCGTGAACCTGGGAGGCAGAACTTGCAGTGAGCCGAGGTCACGCCACTGCACTCCAGCCTGAGCAACAGAGAGAGACTCCATTTCAAAAAAAAAAAGAAAGAAAAGAAACAAAATAGTATCTATAGAAAATATTAACTAAGAAAGGGTTTCTAAAGTACTAGGAATGTTCTGTTTTAATATAGTTGCTGGACACACGGATGTGTTTACTTTGTGAAAACTCACTAAACTGAACACGTATATTTGATGCACTTTTACAGATATATGTTTAAGTTCAATGACTAGCTTACTTAAATGAAAGAAGCTCTATAAACCCTAAGTAAGATAACAATAAAGAAATCCAAATATAAGCATATGCTAATAAGAGTACTAACATAAACACAAAGAAAAAAATCTTAAAAGTACTATGGGATGGAGAGGAAGGAGAAGGGAATACACTACTTTCAATGAGCAACAATAAGACATAGAGCTGACGTCTAACAGGAACAACGAAAGCCATAAGGCAATAGAATGGCCTTGTTAAAGTGTTTTAAAACAAACCAAAAAAAACCCCAAGTCCTCGCCAAGAATTTTATAACAATGAATATATTCTCTAAAATAAAATTGAAATGAAGATGTTTTGAACAAATAAAACTTTAACAATCCACTGACAACAGAACCATATTAAAAGAAGAAGAAAATGGAGGAGAAAGAGGAGGAGGAGGAGAGAAGAAAAAAGGAGGAGGAGGAGGAGGATAAGGAGGGAAAGAAGGAAAATGGATGGTGGAGAGGAGAGGAGAGAGTTCTTCAGGTAGAAGAAAATGATCCCCAACAGGACACGGAAATGCACAAAGAAATGAAAACAACAAAGGCAAACATGTGGGTAAACATAAATCAATACTGATAAACAATACTATCGGATCCTGAGTTACATTTATGTCTAGAATTAATATCCATATCAATAATAATACAAAAGATGACAAGGAAAATTAAATTGACATTTTCTAAGGAAAAGAAGGAAACTAAGCAACAAATTGTTTCCTATAATTATAAAGAAAGGATACAGATGTCTAATCATTATAGTAAACACAAAGGCCAGTAAAAAATAGATAAATATCAGGTCAAAAGAGTGTATCAAGTAGAAGACAAAGAGTAGGTGACAAATATGAACAAAGGTCATCAATTTTATTAAATGTGAAGGAGTCAAATACTCAAATTAAAAAAACAAAATTATCAGAGTGGATGTTAGAAACCTAAACAGTAAACTTGTTTACCTACAGGAGAAATGCTTTAAATATAAAGACATAGAAGACTTGAAAATATGTTTTAACATAAAAGATATATCATGAAAAAAACTAACTTTTAAAAGACTGATAAAACTATACTAATATAAGAAAATGTAGACTGTAAGGCAAGAAATATTACCAGATATTTTTTAAAAGAATACCTCATAAGTATAAAAGCAATGATCCCTTATGAAGAAATAAGAATTCTCTATTGGTGTGTACTCATTAACAGAATTTCAAAACATGTAAAGCAAAATTGACTGCTAAAGGGAGAAATGAACAAACCCACAAATATATTGGAGACTTACCACTATCAGTAGCTTATAAAACAACCAAAATCCACCCCTACCACTGACCCAAACATCAAATCATTAGGGCTAAATGATGCAGTTCACAAATTCGACCATGTATACAACACTGCACCAACAAAGATAATTTTAAAATGTATTTCAAAAGCACTTGAAATATTTACCAAAATTGACTATATATGCCAGGTCATAAAGCAAACTTCAAAGAAGTTTAATTATAGTCATTCAAAAAATATTCTCTAAACACAATGTAATTAAGCAAGAAACCAATAAGAAACATTTAACAGAAAATCCTCAACTTCTTGGAAATTGAATGCTTCTACTATCAAAATAGTCAAAGAATACATCACAATAGAAATGTGAAAATAGCTTGAACTGAATAATTCAAATGTGATAAACCATAATTTGTGAGATGCAGCTAAATCTAGTGCTTAGAAAGAAGGTATAGCCTTAAATGGATTATCTCATCATAAGCTAGAAAAGGAACAGAAAATCAAACACAAGGAAAGGTTTTAAAAGAAAATAATTTTTTAAAAGAGAAAATATCAATGGAATGGAAATAAAATGCACAATAGACAAAGTCAAAAGTTTATTCTTTAAAAGATTAATAAAAGTGACAAACTCAAGGCAAGACAAAAGCAAAAGAAAAGAAAATACAAACTGACAATATCAGGCAGGGAAAGGAAGGATATGAGTACAGATCATACATATATTAAAGACATAGAAAACATCATAAACAACTTCTCACTAATCTGAAAACTAAATTATAGAATATAATTTCCTTAAAATGAAATATCAAATCAAGAAAATGTTAAAATATGAATTCTACTTTGTCTATAAAATAAATTGAAGCTCTTATTAAAACCTTTCTATAAAGAAATCTCCAAGCCCAGAGAGCTTCACTAGTGAATTCTTCCAAATATTTTTTTAAAATAACACAAAGCTCACANATTGGAGCTAATACCAAAGACCTTAAAATAATTATGTTCAAGAAAATTAAGGAAAATTAAATTAAATTAATGAAAGATAGTATATTTCACCAGATATCTGGAATATGTAAAAAGAACCAAATGGAAATTCTAAGACTGGAAAATACAATATCTGAAACTCATTGATAGATGGGTTTAACATCAGATTGATATTGCAGTAATCTGAATAAGAAGTCAGTAGAACATATCCAAACTAAACAGAGAGGAAGAATAAAAAGGACAGAAAAGGAACATAAAATATATAGGTCACAATAAAAAGACATAAAATTGGGATCCCAAAAAGGAAAAAAAATGAGAAAACTAAAGAATTGATCTTTGAAAAGAAAAATGCCAAAAAATTTTCCGAAACTGAGAAAAACACCAACCAAACAATAGACTCTCACCAACATTCCTAGAATGGAAATGCATACAAATATCAACAAAAGACACATAGGAATGTTCATAGTGTACTTATAATAACAAAATGTTCATCAAGAGAAGAATGGATAAATTATGATACAGTCATTAAACAGAATGAAAAGCAATGTATAGTAATGAGAATAAACAAACTATAACTACATGTATCTACATGGATAAATACCACAAACATTATGTTGACTTGAAGGGACGCATACCATACAATTCTATTTATATAAAGTTCAATAACAGGCAAAAGTAACCTAAAGCATGGGAAGTCAAGACAGCTATTACCTTTAGAAAATAGTATCTATAGGGCTGGGCATGGTGGCTCACGCCTGTAATCCCAGCACTTTGGGAGGCCGAGGCAGGCGGATCATGAAGTCAGGAGATCAAGACCATTCTGGCTAATATGGTGAAACCCTGTCTCTACTAAAAATACAAAAAAAAATACAAAAAAACAAAAATTAGCCGGGCATGGTGGTGGGTGCCTATAGTCCCAAATACTTGGGAGGCTGAGGCGGGAGAATGGCGTGAACCTGGGAGGCAGAACTTGCAGTGAGCCGAGGTCACGCCACTGCACTCCAGCCTGAGCAACAGAGAGAGACTCCATTTCAAAGAAAAAAAGAAAGAAAAGAAACAAAATAGTATCTATAGAAAATATTAACTAAGAAAGGGTTTCTAAAGTACTAGGAATGTTCTGTTTTTAATATAGTTGCTGGACACACGGATGTGTTTACTTTGTGAAAACTCACTAAACTGAACACGTATATTTGATGCACTTTTACAGATATATGTTTAAGTTCAATGACTAGCTTACTTAAATGAAAGAAGCTCTATAAACCCTAAGTAAGATAACAATAAAGAAATCCAAATATAAGCATATGCTAATAAGAGTACTAACATAAACACAAAGAAAAAAATCTTAAAAGTACTATGGGATGGAGAGGAAGGAGAAGGGAATACACTACTTTCAATGAGCAACAATAAGACATAGAGCTGACGTCTAACAGGAACAACGAAAGCCATAAGGCAATAGAATGGCCTTGTTAAAGTGTTTTAAAACAAACCAAAAAAAACCCCAAGTCCTCGCCAAGAATTTTATAACAATGAATATATTCTCTAAAAATAAAAATTGAAATGAAGATGTTTTTGAACAAATAAAAACTTTAACAATCCACTGACAACAGAACCATATTAAAAGAAGAAGAAAATGGAGGAGAAAGAGGAGGAGGAGGAGAGAAGAAAAAAGGAGGAGGAGGAGGAGGATAAGGAGGGAAAGAAGGAAAATGGATGGTGGAGAGGAGAGGAGAGAGTTCTTCAGGTAGAAGAAAAATGATCCCCAACAGGACACGGAAATGCACAAAGAAATGAAAACAACAAAGGCAAACATGTGGGTAAACATAAATCAATACTGATAAACAATACTATCGGATCCTGAGTTACATTTATGTCTAGAATTAATATCCATATCAATAATAATACAAAAGATGACAAGGAAAATTAAATTGACATTTTCTAAGGAAAAAGAAGGAAACTAAGCAACAAATTGTTTCCTATAATTATAAAGAAAGGATACAGATGTCTAATCATTATAGTAAACACAAAGGCCAGTAAAAAATAGATAAATATCAGGTCAAAAGAGTGTATCAAGTAGAAGACAAAGAGTAGGTGACAAATATGAACAAAGGTCATCAATTTTATTAAATGTGAAGGAGTCAAATACTCAAATTAAAAAAACAAAATTATCAGAGTGGATGTTAGAAACCTAAACAGTAAACTTGTTTACCTACAGGAGAAATGCTTTAAATATAAAGACATAGAAGACTTGAAAAATATGTTTTAACATAAAAAGATATATCATGAAAAAAACTAACTTTTTAAAAGACTGATAAAACTATACTAATATAAGAAAATGTAGACTGTAAGGCAAGAAATATTACCAGATATTTTTTAAAAGAATACCTCATAAGTATAAAAGCAATGATCCCTTATGAAGAAATAAGAATTCTCTATTGGTGTGTACTCATTAACAGAATTTCAAAACATGTAAAGCAAAAATTGACTGCTAAAGGGAGAAATGAACAAACCCACAAATATATTGGAGACTTACCACTATCAGTAGCTTATAAAACAACCAAAATCCACCCCTACCACTGACCCAAACATCAAATCATTAGGGCTAAATGATGCAGTTCACAAATTCGACCATGTATACAACACTGCACCAACAAAGATAATTTTAAAATGTATTTCAAAAGCACTTGAAATATTTACCAAAATTGACTATATATGCCAGGTCATAAAGCAAACTTCAAAGAAGTTTAATTATAGTCATTCAAAAAATATTCTCTAAACACAATGTAATTAAGCAAGAAACCAATAAGAAACATTTAACAGAAAATCCTCAACTTCTTGGAAATTGAATGCTTCTACTATCAAAATAGTCAAAGAATACATCACAATAGAAATGTGAAAATAGCTTGAACTGAATAATTCAAATGTGATAAACCATAATTTGTGAGATGCAGCTAAATCTAGTGCTTAGAAAGAAGGTATAGCCTTAAATGGATTATCTCATCATAAGCTAGAAAAGGAACAGAAAATCAAACACAAGGAAAGGTTTTTAAAAAGAAAATAATTTTTTAAAAGAGAAAATATCAATGGAATGGAAATAAAATGCACAATAGACAAAGTCAAAAGTTTATTCTTTAAAAAGATTAATAAAAGTGACAAACTCAAGGCAAGACAAAAAGCAAAAGAAAAGAAAATACAAACTGACAATATCAGGCAGGGAAAGGAAGGATATGAGTACAGATCATACATATATTAAAGACATAGAAAAACATCATAAACAACTTCTCACTAATCTGAAAAACTAAATTATAGAATATAATTTCCTTAAAATGAAATATCAAATCAAGAAAATGTTAAAAATATGAATTCTACTTTGTCTATAAAATAAATTGAAGCTCTTATTAAAACCTTTCTATAAAGAAATCTCCAAGCCCAGAGAGCTTCACTAGTGAATTCTTCCAAATATTTTTTTAAAAATAACACAAAGCTCACATTCTTCCAGAGAACAGAAAAGGATTAACTTTCTCAATCTATTTTGAGGCCAACATAACAATAGCCTAAAACCTAAGAACATTATGAAAAAACTACAGACCAAATTTTATGAACATCTTTTAAAAAATCCTTTTAAAAGAGGGAGGGATGTAAGCAACATGGTAGAATAGCAAATGCCAGCCCCATACTACCACAAAACACCAATTTTGGCAACTATCCACAAATAAAAATAACTTTGTGAGAACCCCAGAGTCTAGTTAAGTTTCTAGCAGCTTGATGAAGCAAAAAAATCTGAGAGTGGATGCATTAAAAAGGGTGAAAAGCAATTTCACATTACCGACATCACTCCTCCCCGAAGGTGGCACAGCTCAGTGCCAAGAGAAGCCTCCCTGGCACAGAATTTCTCCCACAGGGGAAACAAAGAGCAAAGTGAGCACCCACCTTCCCCAGCCTTGTGGGATGCTGTCTAGCAGGCCCACTTCTGTCTTGCTCACCCAGAATACTGAAGTGATCAGTACAACAGCATCATCTGGGGATAGCTGAGAGCATGGCAAAGGGGCAGGGGCTCACTGCAACCAGTGCACAGATCACAACAGCCAGCCATGGATCCTGCCAATCAGCTAGCAAACTCCACTAAGAGACTCACTGACAAATCCCTCAAAATGACTCTCCTGTGGACCCTTGCGACCAGTTGACCCATACCACTAGCACATCATACTCCCACAATGGCCTGTGCCCCACACATCCCCAAGCACAGTCTCCTATAGGTCTCCACAATGATGCACATGAACCCCTTGCAGATAGCACACAACAGTAGGTGCAGATCTTAGCAGCCAATCCAGCTCTGCTAGATTGAGATAATGTGTGTGATCTGAACACATCAGGTCACTGCACTAGGGAAAATAAATAGGAGGCCTTCATTCCAGGTCTGGCATTGTGGGATCAGAAAAAGGCACACAATCCTAAGACTTCTCCTATAAGAAGGAACAAGAGCAGTAAAGTATGGGCATCCATTGATAAGGTCTCAAGACTTCCAAAATGTAGAGCGTCTCACTAACAAAGGTCTCACCAGTGACAAGCTCACCGGTGAAGGTCTTCCTCTCTTGAAGCCAGTCAGTAAAGGCTGGAAGAGGTGAGTCCTTATTCAAATGCAAAGAAACAACATAACGCTTCTAGGAAAACAAAGAATCAAAAACATGCAATACTACCAAAAGAACAAAATAAAGCTCCAGAGACTGATCTTAAAATAAATGGATACCTATGAATTCCCCAACAAAGAATTCAAAGTAATTATCTTTAATAAAACTCAGTGAGCCACAAGAGAAAAAAATGATAGAAAACTAAATTACATAAGGGAAACAATGCATAAGCAAAGGTAGAAGTTTAACAAAAGATACACACCTTTAAAAGAACCAAACATAAATTCTGGAAATGAAGAATACAATACCTGAACTGAAAAATTCAACCAAGAGCTTCAATGGCAGACTCAATCAAGCAGAAGAAAGAATCAGTCAACTCAAAGACAGGTTATTTAAAATCAGTCAGAGGAATAAAAATAAAACAAGAATGAAAAAGAATAAAGAAAGTCTACAGGACTTATGGAACAACATCATGTGGACAAATATAAAAATTATAGGAGTCCTAGAAGAAGCAGAGAAGGAGAAGAGGGACAAAGAGAAAGCAAAGTTATTTTAAAAATTAAAACAGAAAACTTCCCAAATCTTGGAGGGAAATGAACACTAAGATCCAGGAAGTCCAAAGAACCTCAAATGGCAGAACATAAAAATGTCTCCACCAAGACACATTATAATCAAAGTGTCAAAAATGAAAAACAAAAAAGAAGTTTGAAAGTAGTAAGAGAAAAGTAACTCATCACATACAAGGGAAACACTGTAAGACTGGGAATGAATTTATCAGCAGAAACCTTGCAGTTCAAGAGAGAAAGGGATGATATATATTCAAAGTGCTGAAAGAAAAAAGCAGCCAACTAAAAATACAACAAAAGGTGTTCTTAAGAAATGGAGACAGAAACTCTTTCCCAGAAAAACAAAAGCTGTGGGAGTTCATCATCACTGGATTTGCCTTACAAGAAATGTTAAAAGAGTTCTTCAAAGTTTAAACAAAAGGACACTAATTAGCAACGTGAAAACATATGAAAGTAAAAACCTTGCTGGTTAAGGTAAGCACGTAATCAAATGCAGAATACTTTAATACTATAATGAAGGTGAATAAATCACTTTTACTCTAGTATAAAAGTTAAAAGGTAAAAGTATTAAAAATAATTATAGCTACAAAATTTGTTAATGGATATGCAATATAAAAGTTGTAAAATGTCTGAATGCAATAAAGATAGATTTACCATATTAAAAAAGGAAAAAAGTTGTAAATTGTGACACCAAAAACATAAAATATTGTGGGGTGAAGTAAATGTATAGAGTTTTTTAATGCAATTGAACTATTATCAGTTGTTACCAGCTTAAAATAGACTGTTGTAACTTATAAGTGTTTTATGTGAGCCTTGTGGTAACCACAAAGAAAACCAATGTGTTAGGTATATAAAAGAGAAAGACTAAGGAATCAAAACATACTACCACAAAAAAAATCATTAACAAAAGGAGATGGCAACAGAGGAAGAAAGGAACAAATAAATAAACTACAGGACAGTGAAAAAAAAATTACTGAAATACTTATAGTAAGTCCTTGACTATCAATAATTATTTTAAATTTCAATGCAAATTCTCCAATCCAAAAACAAAGAGTAAGTGAATTTTTTTTTAAAAAAAGATCCAACTATGAGCTGTTTCTAAGAGACTGACATTAGCTTTAAGAACACACGCAGAATGAAAGTAAAAGGACAGAAAAAAATAATATTCCATGCAAATAGTAACCAAAGGAGAACAGGAATAGCTATACTTATATTAGAATAAAAAACTAGACTTTAAGTAAAAAACAGCCACAGAAGAAAGCAAATGTTGTTACATATTGATAAAGGGGTCCATTAATCAAGAGGATATAACAATTATATATGCACCCAACATAAGAGCAAATAAACATATAAAGCAAATATTAACAGAACTGAAGAGACTGAAGGGAGGAATAGACAGCCGTGCAATAGTAGTAGGGAACTTTGGTACCTCACTTTCAACACCCCCTACTTCCTCCAGACAGAAAATCAATAAGGAAACAATGAACTTTGGCAACACTATAAGTCAAATGGACCTAACGGATATATAGAGAGCACTCCATCCAATAGCAGCAGAATACACATTCTTTTCAAGCATAGACATAACATTATCCAGGGTAGATAATATGTTAGGACACAAAACAAGTCTTAACAAATTTAAGAAGTTGTAGATCAGCTGGGCGCAGTGGCTCAAGCCTGTAATCCCAGCACTCTGGGAGGCCGAGGCCGGCGGATCACAAGATCAGGAGATCGAGACCATCCTGGCTAACACGATGAAACCCCGTCTCTACTAAAAACACACAGAAAAAAATTAGCCGGGCATGGAGGTGGGCACCAGTAGTCCCAGCTACTCAGGAGGCTGAGGCAGGAGAATGACATGAACCCGGGAGGCAGAGCTTGCAGTGAGCCGAGATTATGCCACTGCACTCCAGCCTGGGTGACAGAGAGAGACACCACCTAAAAAAAAAAAAAAAAGAAAGAAAGAAAGAAAGAAAGAAAGAAAGAAAGAGAGAAAGAAAGAAAGAAGTTGTAAATAATGTCATGTAACTTTTTCAACCATAATGGTATGAAACTAAAAATCAGAGGAAAATTGGAAAATTGACAAATATGTATAACTTAAGCAACATGCTCCTGAATAGCCAGTTGGTCAAATGAGAAACCAAAAGGGAAATCAAAAAAATCTTGAGACAATGGAAACATACAACATATTAAAACTTATGGGAGGCAGCAAAAGCAGTGCTAAGAGAAAAGTTTACAGCAATAAATGCCTCCATTACAAAATAAGAATGATGTCAAAAAAAGCAGTCCAGCTTTATACTTCAAGGAGCTAGACGAAGAAAAAAAAAAACTAGGCCCAAACAGCAGAAGGAAGGAATAAAGATTAGAACAAAAATAAATAAAATAGACACTAGAACAACAATTAAAAAGACAAATAAAATTAATAATTGATTATGTGAGATGATAAACTTGACAAACCTTTAGCCATACTAACAATGAAAAAAAGAGATGATTCACACTTGATCTTAGCCAAAAGGCCGAGAAGCGATAAAAAAGAGATGATTCAAATAAATAAAATCATAAATGAAATAAGAGACATTACAACAGATACCACAAAAATACAAATTTAATGATCATAACACTACTATGAACAATTATTTGCCAACATATTGGATGACCTAGAAGAAATGGATAAGTTCTAGAAATATACAGTCTACCCAAACTGAACATAAAGAAATAGAGAATCTGAACAAGAACAAGTAATATTAAATCAGTAATTTAAAACTTCCCAATAAAGAAAGCCCAGTATCTAGTGGCTTCATTGGTAAATTCTACAAACATTTTAAGAACTAACACTAATCCTTCTCAAACTCTTTCAAAAAATTGAATAGTAGAGACAACACTTTCAAATTCATCTCATGAAGCCAGCATTACCCTGATAGCAAAGACAGACAAGGTCATTCCAATAAACGAAAATTACAAAGCAATATCCCTGATGAACACACATACAAAAATACTCAATAAAATACTGGCAATTCAACAGCACAATAAAGAGAATTATACACTCTCATCAAGTGGGACTTATCCCTGGTATGCAAGGATGGTTCAACATATCAAAATCAATAAATGTCATATATCACATTAAAAGAATGAAGGATAAAAATCGTGATCACTTCAAGAAATGGGGAAAAAGCATTTTTCATGATTAAAAAAACTCTCAACAAATTAGGTACAGAGGTAATGGACCTCAAAACAATAAAGTCCATATATGATAAGCCCAAAGGTAACATCATTTATAATGGTGAAAAGTTAGGAACAAGATAAATTTGCCCATTCTTGACATGGTACTAGAAGTTCTAGCCAGAGCACTTAGGCAAAAGAAAAACAAAAAAAGACATCCAAGTCAGAAAGAAAGAAATAAAATTGTCTGCCTTTGACTTATCTATATATAAGTCATATGTCTTATATATAGAAAACCATAGGTCGGGCATGGTGGCCCATGCCTGTAATCCTAGCACTTTGGGAGGCCTAGGCAGGCGGACTGCCTGAGCTCAGTAGTTTGAGATCAGCCTGGGCAACATGGTGAAACCCCGTCTCTACTAAAATACAAAAAAAAAAAAAAAAAAAAAAATTAGCTGGGCGTGACAGCATGCGCCTGTACTCCCAGCTACTCGGGAAGCTGAGGCAGGAGAATTGCTTGAACCCAGGAGGCGGAGGTTGCAGTGAGCTGAGATGGTGCCACTGCACTCCAGCCTGGCAACAGAGTGAGACTCCATCAAAAAAAAAAAAAAAAACAAACAAACCATAAACATTCCACCAAAACTGTTTGAACTAATTTTAAAATTTGGTGAATTTGCAGAATATAAAACCAACATACAAAAATGACTTGTTTCTATACACTGACAACAAAGTATCCAATAAAATTTAGAAAACAATCCCCTTAACAATAACATCAAAAAGAATACAATTATGAGGTATAAATTTAACCAAGAAGGTGAAAAATCTGTACACTGAAAGTTGTAAAACATTGATGAAAGATATTAAAGAAGACACAAATACAGAGAAGAATATTCCCTTTTCACAGATTGGAAAAATCAATACTGTTAAAATATTCACACTACTCAAACTGATCAACATATTCAATGCATTCCCTATCAAAATTGCAATGGCATTTTCACAGAAATAGGAAAACTATCCTAAAATTAATATGGAACCACAAAAGACCACTAATAGTCAAAGAAATACTGAGCAAGAAGAACAAAACTAGAGGCATCACTTTTCCTATTTCATATTACACTGCAAAGCTATAATAATCATAAAGTATGGTACTAGCATAAAAACAGATATATAGACCAATGGAACAGAATAGAGCGCCAAGAAATAAACCCATGCATACACAGTCAACTAATTTTTTGACAAGGGCAGCAAGAATGCACAATGGAGAAAGGACAGTCTCTTCAAGAAATGGTATTGGAAAAATGAATAGATATATATGCAAAATGAAGATCTTATACACAAAAATCAATTCAAAATAGATTGAAGACTTAAATATAAGACCTGAAACTAAAACTGGTAGAAGAAAATGTAAGGGAAAAGTGTCTTGACATTAGTCTTGACAATGACTTTTTTGGATATGCCACCAAAAGCACAGGCAATGAAAGCAGAAATAAATAAGTGGGACCACCGCCAACCAAAAATCTTCCACACAGCAAAGGAAATCAATCACCAAAATGAAGAGACGACCTATGGAATGGGAGAAAATACTGGCAAACCATACATTAGATAAGGGGCTAATATACAAAATATATAAGCAATTCATACAATTCAACTACAAAAAAAATTTAAAAACCTGATTTTAAATTGGGCAGAGATCTTGAACAGACATTTATCCAAATAAAACATACAAATATCCAGCAAGTATAGAAAAAGGTGCTCAACATTACTAATCATCAAATACAAATACTACAAATAAAAGGAAATACAAATAAAGATCACAATGAGATACCACTTCACACTGTCAGCATGGCTATTACATAATTTATAAAAATAATAAATATTGGCAAATATGTGGAGAAAAGAGAACCCTTGTATCCTGTCGGTGGGAATGTATGAAAAACAGCATGGCTATTCCTCAAAATACTAAAAACATGACTACCATATGATCCAGCAATCCCACATCTGGGCATATATTTAAAGGAACTAAAATCAGTATCCAAAGAAATATTTGTACTCCCATATTCACTGCAGCAATATTCACAATAGCCAGATGTGGAAACAACCTAAATGTCCACTGACAGATGAAGGGAAAAAGAAAATGTGGTAAATATATACAATGGAGCATTACTCGGCCTTTAAAAAGAAGGAAATCCTGCCATTTGCAACAACATGGATGGATCCAGAGGGTATTACATGAAGTGAAATAAGCCAAACAGGATGATAAATCTTGTATGATTTCTTTATATGTGAGATCCAAAATACTTAAATTCACAGAAACAGAAGGTGTAATGATGGTGCCAGGAGCTGAGGAAAGGGAGAAATTGGGAGGTAATGGATAAAGGGTACAAAGTTTCAGTTATGTAGGATAAATTAGTCCTGAAAACCTACCATACGGCATAGTAGCATTAGATACTATATCTAACAATACTGTATTGTCTAGTTACAGTCTGTTAAGTGAGTAGATCTTAGGTTAAGTGTTCTTACCACACACAAAAAAAAAGAAAAACACAGTAATATTTGAAAAAGAGAGTAAGAGAAAATTTAGGGAGGTGGTGGCTTTGTTTATGGCCTTTATAGTGATAATGGTTTCATGGTTATATATATTCTCTGAACTCATCAAGATGTATTATATATCTCTCTCTCTCTCTCATTTTATTTGTCAATCATACTTCAATATACTAAAATTAATTAATTCAAATGTGGGAGGAAAGTATATGACTTCAACAGATACAAAAAAACCAACTGACATAAATTAACACCAATTCATAACTTTTTAAAAAAAAAATGCTATGAAACAGAAATAGACAAGAACTGCCTAATTCTGATAAAGTATCTATTATAGATGTGCAGCAAACATCATACATGACGGTGAATTATTGACAACTTTTCTTCTGAGTTGGAAGAGACGTGGATGCCCACTATCATCACTTCTATTAATATTATACTAGATGTCCTAACCAGTGTAATGATGCAAGAAAAAGAAAAAAACAAGCATAAGGATTGGAAGGAAAAAAAAAAGAAAATTCTCAACATTTCCAGACAACAGGATCTGAACACAAAAAAAAGTTAAATTGACTAACTACTAGATTAAGTGAATTTACCAAGATTGATAAATACAAGATCCATACAAAGAGTCAACCTTGTTTCCATATATCAGCAACAAAAAAATAAAATTTGAAAATGCCATTTACAATAGCATTGATTAATATTAAAGACTTAACACTAAATCTAACAAAATATGAATGAGAACTTTAAACTGAAAACTATATAGAACATTATTAAGAAAAAATTTTAAACACCAAAGTAAACGAAAAAATACCATATACATGGATTAGAAGATTCAGTACAGTAAAGGTGACAATTATCCCCAAAGTGATCCACTAAACATCCTAATAAGTCTAGAGGGATTTTTAAAGAAATTGGTTAAACTGATCCTAACATTTACATGGAAATACAAAGAGCCAAGAAGACGAAGAACAAATCTAGATGGTTTGCACTAACAGCATATTACCAAGTTATAATCATTACAACAGCAAGACACCAACAGAAAGATAAACAGGCCCCACTGAAACAGATTAGAAAGTTCAGAAACAAATACATAATTTTAAATAAGGAAATGCAATAGGGCACGTGATTGAAAAAGACGATCTTGAATGAATATCACCGGGGCCAGTGGATGCCTATACAGTATCGAAAGAATCTCGGTTTCTACCTAACCCATACACCAAAAGCATGTCCAGATATACTGTAGATCTAAATGTTAAAAAGGAAAGCAACAAAGCTTAGAGGAAAAAACAAAACTGGCAAATATCTTCATGGCCTTAGGTAACAATTACTTGAATAATATATAAAAAGGTACCAACCATAAAATAAAAAAGTATATACACTAGATTACATTAAAATTATGACCGTCTGTTCATTAAAAGGCTCCATGAAGACAGTGAAAAGGCAATCCAAAAAGTAGAGGAAAGTATCTGCAACACATTGGTCAAATGGAAGACTCACCCAGAAAATACAAAGAAATCCTACAAATTGACGATGACAGCGAATAACCCATAGAGAAATGGGCAAAAGTTCTGAATGGGAACTTGACAAAAGAAAGCATACAAGTGGCCAGTAAACATTTGAAAAGATGCTTAACTTCAGTTTTCATCAGGAAAATTCAAATTAAAACTATAAAGTTACACCATTACATAGCCACCAAAATGGTTAAAATGAACAACACCAAGTGCTAGATAGGAGGTGAAACAATTAGAACTCTCATTAACTACTACAGTGCAGTGGTCATGTCAATTAGAACAACCACTTCAGAAAACCATTTGGAAGTAACTGTTACAACTGAACATATACATACCCTATGACCTAACAATTCTACTCCTAGCTGTTAACTCAACAAATGTATTCACCAAAAGACATATATAATAATGTCCACAGCAGCATCATTCTTAATATTCCAAACTGGAAATAATCAAAACACCCATTTATAGTAGAATGAATAAGCAATGTGTGGTGTATTCATACAATAAAATACTACAGAAAAAAATTTTAAACTCCTGCTATATAGAATAGTGCAGCTGAATCTTACAGACATTATGCTGAACAAAAGAAGCCAAACATGAAAGAATACACATTTTTGCTCAGTGCGGTGGCTCATGTCTATCATCAAAGCACTTCAGGAGGCCGAGGTGGGAGGATCACTTGAGGCCAGATCATGACCAGCCCAAGCAACATAGTGAGAACCCGTCTCCCCTAAAATAGTGAATAAATTAGCTAGCTCTGGTGGCATGCGCCTAGCTACTTGGGAGGCTGAGGCAAGAGAATCACTTGTGCTCAGGGGATGGAGGCTGCAGTGAGTTGTGACTGCACCACTGTACTTCAACCTGGGTGACAGAATAAGACCCTGTTTCAAATAAAATAAAGAAAAAAAAAAAAAGAAAGAATACACACTGATTTGACTGATATAAGCTCAAGAATATGCAAATCCACCTGAGGGAGAGTAATCACCTGTTGTGGGAGGGGTTTTGGGAGCAGTCACTGGAAGGGGCAAGAAGGGAGAAGGTTTCTGGGGTCCTAGTAACATAATGTTTCTTGATCTGAATGCTGGTTTTCCAGATGTTTTCACTTAGTAAAAAAAAAAAAATCCATTACACCGTATTCTTATGTTACACATACATTTATATATGTCATAGTTTAATAAAAAGCTTACTTAAGTTTGAGTCCACAAATGGCATTGAGAAAACTGGATATTCACATGCAAAATAATGGAGCTGGTCCTTTACCTTACACCATATACAAAAATTAGTTTAAAATGAATAAAAGACCTAAACTTAATAGCTGAAACTATAAAACTCCTAGAAGAAAACATAAGTGAAAACCCTCACGGCATTGGATTTGGCAATGACGATGTTACCAAAAACGCAAGCAACAAAAGAATAAGTAAATAAATTTGACTCCATCAAAACTGAAAACGTTTGTGCATAAGAGGACAATATCAAGAGAGTGGAAGGCAATCCATTGAATGCAAGAAAACATTTGCAAATCATGTATCTCATAAGGGATTAATATCCAGAATATATAAATAAATCATAATCTGAACAACAAAATACAAATGACTCAGTTGAAAAATGGGCAAAGAACTTGAACAGACATTTCTCCAGAGAAGATATACTAGTAGCCAATAATCATATGAAAAGATACAAATCAAAACCACAATGAGATATCACTTTGCACATAGGATGGCTAATATAAAAAAGAAAAAAAAAACAGAAAACAGAAAGTGCTGATAAAGACGTGGAGAAGTGAATACCCCGTGCATTGCAAGTGGGAAAGTAAAATGGTGCAGCCACTATAGAAAACAGTATGGCGGTTCCCAAAATAATAAAGCATAGAGTTACTGTATGACACAGCAATTTCACTTCTAGGTGTCAACTGAAAAGAAGTGAAAGCAGGGACCCAAACAGAAATTAGTGCACCAATGTAAATGGCAACATTATTCACAATAGCCAAAAAGTAGAAACAACCTACATGTCCATTATGGATGAATGGATAAAGAAAATGTAGTATAAACATACAATGGAATATTATTCAGCCTTAAAAAATGAAATTCTAGCCCAGGCGCGGTGGCTCATGCCTGAAATCCCAGCACTTTAGGAGGCTAAAGCAGACAGATCACCTGAGGTAAGGAGTTCAAGACCAGCCTAGCCAACATGGTGAAACCCCATCTCTCCTAAAAATACTGTTAAAAATTAGCCAAGTGTGGTGGCACGCACCTGTAATCCCAGCTACTCAGTAGGCTGATGCGGGAGAATCGTTTGAACAAGGGAGGTGGAGATTGCAGTCAGCCAAAATTATGCCACTGCACTCCAGCCTGGGAGACGCAGCGAGACTTTATCTCAAAAAAAGCACATACTATGACATGAATGAACCTTGAAAACATTATGCTAAGGAAAATAAGCCAGATACTAAAGAACAAATATTGTATTATTCCACTTATATAAGGTACCTAGAATTGTCAAATTCATGAAGACGGAAAGTAGAATGGTGGTTACCAGGGTCTGGGGGAGGAGGTAATGGGGAATGATTGTTTACTGAATACAGAATTGCAGTTTGGGATGATGAAAAAGTTCTGGAGGTGGATGGTAGTGGTGGCTGCACAACAATGTGAAAGTGCTTAATGCCACTGAATGATACATTGAAAATGGTTAAGTAAAGTTTGTATTATGTATATTATACCACAATTTTTAAATGTTGTTTTTTTTTTTTTTTTTTTTGAGACAGAGTCTTGCTCTGTCACCCAGGCTGGAGTGCAGTGGCGTGATCTCAGCTCACTGCAAGCTCCATCTCCTGGGTTCAAGCCATTCTCCTGCCTCAGCCTCCCAAGTAGCTGGGACCACAGGGGCCCGCCACCATGCCCAGCTAATTTTTTGTATTTTCAGTAGAGACGGGGTTTCACCATGTTAGCCAGGATGGTCTCGATCTCCTGACCTCGTGATCCGTCCGCCTCGGCCTCCCAAAGTGCTGGGATTACAGGCATGAGCCACCGCGCCCGGCCTAAATGTTGATTTTTTTAAGAGACAAGGTCTCAATATGTTGCCCATGCTGGTCTCAAACTCCTGGCCTCAAGCAATCCTCCTGCCTCAGCCCCGCAAAGTGCTGGGCTGACAGGTATGAGCCACCACTCAAGTCAAAAGTTGATTTCTTTATAAAAAGTTTATTGTGCTTATATTATTTTCTGGGTATTGTACTAATTGCTGGTACTATAAGTGAATTTCCTCCTGCCAAGAAGGAAACACAGGTGGGTTTAAATTTTTTTGCTTCTCTCCCTTCTCACTCCTAGTAATTACTCAAAACGTGGTCACTCTCAGCATTCTCTGCCAAATCTTTTAAAATCTGGAGCACCTAGCCACCTAAAGGACACAACCAAAGATCCCAACACATCATGATCATTTCACCTCAAAGTAATTACCTCCTCTTCTGAAATCCAATATCCTCATCTTTATGAGCTGAATCTTTTGGCTGAGTTTAGATCTATAAATTAATGCATTCACTTAGAACAGTCCATTCCACAGAAGGCTCTCAATAAATTTTAAATATTTATTATTAGTCATTCAAAATTTATTGAGAGCCTATTATGATAAAAGGAGATGGTAAATATTCTCATGGTAGCTAAGAAAACTTCCATATAATATGCTCTATCTTCTGATATAGAGGAGAAATAAGTGGTTGATGAGATAACTATGAACTTTATTATGACTATTTGTCACTGCCAGCTACTTAACATCTAGATCATTCCCCACATTATGAGTCCTGCCTTCCCCAAGGCAGAGGCCAGAAAATTTGCAACCACACTTTCCTGAAGGTAGGATACAGACAGTGACCTGGCTTTTGCCAGGAAAATGCAAAGGGATGCTATAGCAGGACCATACAATTTATCCATTTATTCACTGTCTTTCCTATGTGCTGAGAACCTTAAAAAAAAAAAAAAGGAGATCTAGTTGGTAGCCTCAAAAGTGGAAGAAACGGAAAAGAGACATTTTTCAGGAACTTGAAGCAGTCAACAATATTTTCCTTCTATTTTTGTCCTAAATTGCTCTTCAAATCATTTGAAAGAATAAATATCATACATTTTATATAAACTCTTATTTTAAAAGACAAATACCTCCTGCAACCTTCTAGAATAAACTAAATGAACAAAATTACAGTTTTTCAATAAACTAAACTAAACATATGTAAATTATAACTTACCACAAATAAATGCAACCTAGTGCAGTGTTTCTTTAAAAGGGCACATTCTATTTCGTAGGCTTTCCGCATATTTTGTCTCTTTTAAATACATATTTGAAAAACTATGATGGAAAATATAATGGCTTTCTGCCATTGACACACTCACAGTATGACACAAATCAACACAACTGACGGCTCATGAGAGATCTCTAAAACCAGAATTTTCAAGAGACCATGATGAAAGCAAAAAAAAAAAAAAAAAAAAAAAAAAAAAAAAAAAAATTTAAAACAAAAGTAAAAAAAAAAAAAAAAAAAAAAAAAAAAAAAAAAAAAAAAAAAAAAAAAAAAAAAAATTTATTTGCCACTAATCACTTATATATTATTCTACTCACCATTTTCAATAAGCATCCTTACTATAGCAGTTTGAATGTATGCATGATAAGGCAAGAATTCTGTGGACACTAGTTAAGCAGATGTGATTAAATTAAAACAGAAGTGATAGGTTTTTACAATGAATTCTGTCAGGAACATACTAAGCAAGTTTCTTAAAATATTTTTATTATCCTTGTTTGGAGATTATATGATCTCATATTTGGAAAAATCTAAAGACTCCACAAAAAAAACTATTAGAAATGATAAATTGAGTAAAGTTGCAGGATACTAAATCAACATACAAAAACCAGTAGCATTTCTATATGCCAACAGTGAACAATCTGAAAGAGAATTTTTTTAAAATCCCCTTTGCAATAGCTAGATATAAAATTAAATACCTAGGAATGAACCAAAGAAGTCAAAGATCTCTGTAATGAAAACTATAAAACATTGATGAAAGAAATTGAAGAGGATACCAGAAAATGGAAAGATACTCCATTTTTTACTGGAAAAATCAATATTGTTAAAATGTCCATACTACCCAAAGCAATCTACAGATTCAATGCAATCTCTTTCAAAAATACCACTGACACTGTTCACGGAAATAGAAAAAAGAATCCTAAAATTTATATGGAAGCACAAAAGACACAGAATACACAAAGACATCCTAAACAAAAAGAACAAACCTGAAGGAATCATATTACCTGACTACAAATTTTACTACAGAGCTACAGTACCAAAATAGCAAGGGACTGGCATTGAAAAAGACACATAGAGCAATGGAGTAGAATAGAGAACCCAGAAACAAATCCACATACCTACAGTGAACTTATTTTCAACAAAGGTCCCAAGAACACACACTGGGGAAAAGACAGCCTCTTCAACAAAGGGAGTTGGAAAAAGTGGATGTCCATATGCAGAAGAATGAAACTAGACCCCTATCTATCACCATATACAAAAATCAGATGAAAATAAAGACTTAAATCTAAGACCTAAAGCTATGCAACTACTATGAGAAAACATCAGCAAAGCTCTCTAGGACATTGGTCTGGGCAAAAATGTCTTGACTAATATCCCACAAGCACAGGCAACTAAAGCAAAATGGACAAATGGGATCACATCCAGTTAAAAAGCTTCTACACGGCAAAGGAAACAAACAACAAAGTGAAGAGACAACCCACAGAATGGGAGAGAATATTTGCAAACTTTCCAGCTGACAAGAAACTAATAACCAGAATAAATAAGGAGCTCAAACAACTCAATAGGAAAAAAATCTAATAACACAATTTAAAAATGCATAAATAGACATTTCTCAAAAGAAGACATACAAATGGCAAATGGACATATGAAAAGGAAGTCAACATCACTGATCATCAGAGAAATGTAAATCAAAACTAGAATGACATATCATCTCACCCCAGTTAAAATGGCTTTTATCCAAAAGACAAGCAATAACAAACATTGGTGAGGATGTGGAGAAAAGGGAACCCTCATATCCTGTTGGAGGGAATGTACATTAGCACAACCACTATGGAGAACAGTTTGGAGGTCCCACAGACGCAAAAAAATTAAAAATAGAGTTACCATATAATCCAGCAATCCTCCTGCTGGGTATACACCCAAAAGAAAGGAAATGAGCACGTCAAAGAGATTTTTGCACTCCCATGTTTGTTGCAGCACTTTTCCCACTAGCCAAATTTGGAAGCAACCTAAGTGACCATCAGCAGACGAACAGATAAGAAAATGTGGTGCTAATACACAGTGGAGCACTATTCAGCCATAATGAAAATGAGATCCTGTCATTTCCAACAACACGGATGGAACTGGAAGTCACTAGGCTTTTTTATGTTTTTTAAATAACCAATATGAACTGTTTGTAATGCAAAGGATAAATGCTTGAGAGCACAGATACCCCTTTTCACATGACGTGATTATTATGCATTGCACGCCTGTATCAACACATCTCATGTATCCCATAGATATATACATCGACTATGTACCGACAAAATTAAAATAAGAAAATTTTAAGATTTCTAATAAATTATCTCTTTATTCACCTGTAATGTTTTCAATAATATTTTGATAAGGCAAGCATATTTGTTGAGTTTTTTTTTTTCCTTTAGAAAATAAAATCCTGAAAGTCAAACTGAAAGTCAAAGAACTGGATAACAGTAGTAACCTTCATCCATTTTGTCTACAAAGCACTTCAGAACTTGAGCAAAATAGATGACTTGTCAAGATGCTTATCAACGTGAACAATCTACCAGCCAGAAACAACTATCTGAATAGAAAGGCCTGGAAAATGGAATTGTTCTAAAGAATTATCATTTGATTACATTTAAAGACATATGGCTAGCTTCAGTAAGTTCACCTCAATGACTTAAATTCTATCAACTGTATGTAAGTCAACCTCCTGCAATATTAAAAACCCATTAAGTTACATAATTTATGAGTAAACAATGTGCTAGGTAAAGATAAACTTCAGCACCCTCATTTTATCCTCATTTGAATTACTTTTCTCATTCAAATTTAAAAAAAAAAACAAAGTAGTGAGCTCTTAAGCTAGTACTATGTGCACGATAAGTGATTCACCAGCGTGTGCATGATTCATCCCCAGCAGGGTTGGTCACCTCCGTTTCTATGAGACCACAATCAAAGGCTACCGTAACAGCAGGCTTGAGACCTCTAGAGCTCCTCCACTGCTCGATCACAGCCCTCAAAAAAGAGGCCTGAACTTCAGACAGCGATGATGCTGTCAGCTCTCTTTCTAGTGACTAACACAAGTCCTATGAGTCACCTGGGCTTTCTGTGTCTGTACCTTTTAAAATCCAAAATAATTCTGTAGTATTCTCTGTGTTTGCACAGAGTCAGCATCCCAGCACCTGGTGCAAGATGGCATTTACACTTGAATGCCTTGGAGAGAGAGAGGACACCACTCCCACTCGTGGAGAACTCACAGGTCAAACCTCAAAGAGGAGATGGCAATCAACATTAACAGAGTTCAGCATTCTGCCAAACTGTATTTGTCCCACAACTTAAACATCATGTGCTCATCCTCCTCATAGATGGATTTTTTTTTTTCCTGATTGCCTGGATCAACATAAACACACAGTCATTCGTCATTTAACAATAGGATTTGTTCTAAGAAATGCATTATTAGCATAAACATCATAATGCAATTACACAAACCTACTGGGTAGAACCTACTACACTCAGGCTATGTGGAATGCCCTATGGCTCCTAGTCTACAAACCCACACTGAATACTGCAGGCAATTGTAATGCAATGGTAAGTATTTCTCTAAAGATAGAAAAGATACAATAAAAAATCGGTATAAAAGATAAAAAATGGAGGTCACTTACCATGAATGGAGCTTGCAGTACTGGGAGCTGCTCTGGGAGGATCAGTGAATGAATGGTGAGTGGATGGGAAGGCTGGGACATTGCCGTACACTACTGCAGACTTTATGAACACTGTGCACTTAAGCTATGCCAAATTTACTAAAAACAATTTTTCTTTCTTCAATGATAAGTTGGTCTTAGCTTACTATAACTTCTTACTTTATGAAGTATAAAGTAGGTTTGTTTACACCAGCATCACCACAAACACATGAGTAATGCCATGGGCTACAACACTGCCACAGCTGCCCCCGTCACTGGGTGACAGGAATTTTTCGGCTCCATTATAATCTTATGGGATCAATGTCACATATGCAGTCCATCACTGATGAAAACGTCATTGTGCGCCACGTGACTTTATCTGACTTTTGCTATATCTCATCCAAAGCATTGATATCTTATCAAGTTAGCTCCCACCTGAAACCTTGTTTCAGTCTGCTTAAGTCTATCCCCAAAAAATGTAATTAAGAAACTCCATTTATCTTGAAAAGAAATGGTGACAACAGGCTAGAGTCTTTGAGACTACTATATATTTTCTTGTTTACTTTCTCATCAAATCTTGAGATATTCTGTGAAATTCCTAAGTCTTTATTGGGTGGAACTTCAGAAGAAAAAAATTAGTAATATGTAAAAGCACCAAACAAAAAAAATCCTGAAGAGTGAAATAACTAGCACCTTCTTTTCATTCTGCAGCTCATTTAATTTTGGTACCTTTCTTTCTTTTTTTTTTTTTTTTTTTTTTGAGAGCGGAGTCTTGCTCTGTTGCCCAGGCTGGAGTGCAGAGGCCGGATCTCAGCTCACTGCAAGCCCCGCCTCCCGGGTTTACGCCATTCTCCTGCCTCAGCCTCCCAAGTAGCTGGGACCACAGGGGCCCGCCACCTCGCCCAGCCAGTTTTTTGTATTTTTTAGTAGAGACAGGGTTTCACCGTGTTAGCCAGGATGGTCTCGATCTCCTGACCTCGTGATCCGCCCGTCTCGGCCTCCCTAAGTGCTGGGATTACAGGCTTGAGCCACCGCGCCCAGCCAATTTTGGTACCTTTTCTATAAAACCAGCCACCCCCATCATCCCCTACCAATAACCTATTCTAATTCTATGTAGTAAATGTTTGAGAGAAAAAGAGATTCCTCTTGTTCTTAAAAGGAATGCAGGAGTCCTCTAAATGCTGACTGCCAGGTTTTAAATCACTCTCTTCAAGATACTACATACACATAAGCAACTGTGAAAATCCCCCTCCATGACTGGGGCCTAATTGTCACAATCAGGACTTTTGAAAAAAAATCATTAGAAAAAAGTCAAACCATATGCATATACTACAGAGAATGACAGGATTTTCTGGTCACTTCATGGATAAGTCAGTTGGCTAAGCCTTGTGGATTATGTAAAAAACATAAATTGTGATACAACTATCACAATGAAATTACTCCCGCATGCATCATTAAAAGCTTTATCTCCAGGCTGACTTCATTTAGTGCTTCAAAGTTCAGAACATAATCTCATTATCTCTCTGTTCTTTTTCTGTTCCTTGGGAAGACACAAAACCATAGCCACTAGAAAATGCCTTCAACCAAGCCTTGGACAGATGAAGACAAAGCAGAGCACACGTCATGAAAATTGTCTCCTTCGCAGCCTCGCCTACCCTTCCCTCCATCAAGGTGGAGAAAATCAACTTACCATAAATTACGCAGCTTTAAACCAAGTGCTTCACTATTCTGGGAGTTAACGACCTCATTTGTAAAATCAGTGGCTTAGACTATCCTAGAAAATGACCTTTAAGATCTTTTCCGGGTCTAACTTACACTTTACTAAGAGTGCCGATTAAATAAACTTGGGTTTGATGAAAAAGCTTTTGTGGAAGATGGACGCCAGTCAATCCAACCTTCTTATTTTACAGAAAGAAAAACTGAAGGCCAAAGAAATGAGACAAGGTCATGCAGCTAGCTGACCACATGCTCAGGGATACAGCCCTGGGCTGAGCCCACACTCCAGGGCTTCCTGCACCTTGGCCCACTACTTAGTCAAAAGTTTCCTCCAAAAAAGGTATCAAATGATCGATGTTGCTCCACTTCAAAGCAGATCCCTCCAAAACCCTGCAGTTTTAGAACAGAGCATTAAAGGAAGTCACCCAAAAAGAAAGAAAGCTGCAGCAAAAGTCTAAGGCTTATGGAGAAGAAAGTGACACCTGGTCATGCCAGCTACTCCAGTTCCCCAGCCCACCTTCCTGCGCTCCTCAAACCAAATCCAAGACCTCCTAGGATCTAACTGGCACAAGCTTCAGAAAGTCTGTGTCATCTAAGTTTACAATGTCTACCCTCAGGAAACTTGGCTCTTCAAACACATAGCAGACTGCCCCTTTTGCACATGGAAAGCAGTGAGAGGCCAGTTCCCTGAAGCAAGGTAACCAGTGGGGAGAGGAATGAGCAGAAGCACCTGCCTGAGGGCTCCACGGGAGAGCTCTATGCAGATGGGGACCAAGTGGAGAACTTGCCATGTCTATTTCCGCATTGTTCCATATTCCAGTGGATAGCCCAGGTATGATTTCAGTTTATGAAAATGTCTCGCAAAGAATCACATTTTGGGTCTTTTCATGCCGTATTTACTGATTAAAATCTAGTGTTTTCATTCTGTGCCAGTTACTTTCATAGTCCAGACCTGCAACACAAGCTTAATCAGTCATTTAAGACATTCTGAAATTATTTAAAGGTATAAAATTTAGTAACTTACTTAATTCTCAGGCCAACATTTAATAATACATCATAACCTCAAACACAGCTGGGCATGGTCGCTCATGCCTGTAATCCCAGCACTTTGGGAGGCCAAAGTGGACAGATCAACTGAGGTCAGGAGTTCCAGACCAGCCTGGGCAACACGGTGAAACCCTGTCTACTAGCCAGGCATGGCGGCACATGCCTGTAATCCCAGCTATTTGGGAGGCTGAGGCGGGAGAATGGCTTGAACCTGGGAGGCAGAGGTTGCAGTGAACCGAGATCATGCCACTGCACTCCAGTCTGGGCAACACAGTGAGACTCCAGCTCAAAAGAAAAAAAAGAAATCATGACTTCAAACAATTACTTAGTATAATCCTGAGAAAATGGCTAAAATAAATTTTCTCTAAACATCTTTTTTCACTTGAGCATAGATAACTCTTAGAAGAGGGTGAAGCTATGACATATCTAAAAAAAAAATCTAAAGCATTCTAAATAAGTTGTTTGTTCTAGGAATTTCTGGGGAAATTTTTAAACCAACTCTATTTTAAACTCTCAAAAATTCCCAGAGATTTGGACAGACTGAGATTTCAGCACTCTGTTGAAGTACTAGGTGACCAAAGCAGATCCTTATGCAAAGGAGACCAGTGAGTGCTTTACAGACTTATGTTTTCAATGAAAGAGACTGTACGTTCTCTACATCTCACTCTGCATATTCCTCCTAGTGCGGGGGGCAAGCAGAAGGCAGCAGACACAATGGATTAAATGGGTGTATGACTTAGAAACTCATGGTCTTCCCTTTTTTCCTCTCTTCATGCTTTCATAATTACTTAAGTGTGAGTTAATAATTCAGAAGTACCACATGACATATTAACAACAAGCTGGCAAGTAAAATGTAATTCTCTGTTTCATGAATACAGTACTTATAGAGGAACAGAACTCTATAAGGAGAATGTTAAAGCCAGTTGAGGCCAGAGGCTGTGGCTCATGCCTATAATCCCAACACTTTCAGAGGCCAAGGTGGGAGCATAGTTTGAGGTCAGGAGTTCAAGACCAGCCTGGGCAACATAGTGAGACCCCCATCATTATAAAAAATGCAAAATGTAGCGGGGTGTGGAGGTATGCACTGTAGTCCCAGCTACTCAGGAGACTGAGGCGGGGGGATCCCTTAAGCCCAGGAGTTCTAGGCTGCAGTGACCTATGACTGTGTCACTGCACTCCTCCAGCCTAGGTGAAAGAGTAAGACCCTGTCTCAAAAAAAATTTTTTTTAAATAAAGCCAGATGAGACAGGAAATTAAATCAGTCACTCTTCTATCCTCTATTCTACAGGTTTTCACTTTTCTAGGATCTTATATATCAAACATCCAAAAACTTTACAAAAGCTAATTAACTCGAAAAGGAGATTTATCACTTTAATGTTACACGGAGATAAACTGAGAGATCAAAGGTTGAGCAGGAAGAATGAAGAGAATGACATTAGACCGTGAGATGGTGATTAAATCATAATCCCTAATGAGCACGTGTATGGGGTTAAACTGCTTTCCCATACATTATACGATTTGATGCTCTCATGAATGATACTGGGGCAGAGTGCAGGGCTAGCTCGTGCCTGTAAACCCAACACATTGAGAGGACAAGGCAAGAGAATTGCTTAAGGTCAGGAGTTCAAGACCAGCTTGAGTAACATACCAAGACCTCATCTCTACAAAAAAGAAATTTAAATCTAAATTAAAAAAATTAGCTGGGCATGGTAGCATACTTTTGTAGTCTTAGCTACCTGGGAGGCTGAGGAGATAGGACTGCTTGAGCCAAGGAGTCTAGTCCAAGGCTGCAGTGAGCTGTGATTGTGCCACTGCCTTCAAGCCTAGGCAACAGAATAAGACTCTATCTGTTAAAAAAAAAAAAAAAGATACTAGGTAGGCAAAGTAAGTAATAATGATGATTATAACAACACCAGTAATTAGTAATCACAGAAACAGCAGCAGCAGCAATAGTAACAGCCCTTATTGATATTTTAACTGTGGCCTACAATGGGTGAAGCATGTGACACCCAGCAGGACACTGAGAGTCACAGCCCCATTAAGAGAAATGCTCAGGACCTCGGTAGCTCAAAACAGCAGAGCCAAGACTCAAACACAGATCTTCTCACACTAAATTCAGTTCTCTTTCCAGTATAAATAGTAATGACAGTCTACCAGGCTCTCTTGCCAACATCTCTTTCTCAGGAACTGCTGCATCTCCCCACTGCCGCCTGCCCCCACTGTGCAAATTTTTGCATGGGAAATTGCCCTGTACGCACATGATCATAGCCCCGGCAACAGCCCACAGATCCAGGGGTGGCCTCCAGACTCAAGCTGGACAAATCAGATTCCATACCAAGGAATCTGTAATAGGAACTAAGGTCGATCAGATTAACCCTTCTCTGGGAAGTTAGATTGTAACACACAGGCTGGAAATTGTTGGCAGAACCTATTTTCCTCATGTGGAAATGGAGGAAACCAGACTGCAGTGGGAAAGGAGAAAGAAGGCGATCTTTAAAGAGACAGTCCTTGACAGTGTGCCAATGCCAGGTTCTGCTTCTTCAGCTGGCTGCAGTCCTATGCAGGGGTTCCACAGATGACCTCCAAAGGCTTCCATGTACGTCATCTCTTTCCTTAGGCTTTCTCTAGTGGGCCTCTGCTCTGAGCAACTGAGGGGCCTAAGTAGTAGAAATAAATTGTGGCTGGGCGTGGTTGCAATCCCAGCACTTTGGGAGGCAGAGGCAGGAGGCCCGCTTGACTCTAAGAGTTTGAGACCAGCCTGAGAAACATAGTGAGACCCCCATTCCTACTAAAAATTAGGCAGGCATGGTGGTAGACACCTGTAGTCCCAGCTACTTGAGAGGCTGAGGTGGGTGGATCCCTTGAGCCCAAGAGTTGAAACCTGCAGTGAACCGTGATCACCCCACTGTACTCCACCCTCGGTGACAGGGCAAGACGCTATCAAAAAAAAGAACAGAAAAGAGGAGAGGGGAGGGGAGGGGAGGAAAAAAGAGAAGGAAGGAAGGAAGGAAGGAAGGAAGGAAGGAAGGAAGGAAGGAAGGAAGGAAGGAAGGAGAAGGGAGGGGAGGGAAGGGAAGGAAAGGAAAGAAAGGAAAGGGAAAGAAGAAAAAAGAAAAGAAAAAAGAAAAGAAAAGAAAGAAAGAAAGAAAAGAAAGAAAGAAAGAAAGAAAGAAAGAAAGAAAGAAAGAAAGAAAGAAAAGAAACAAAAGAGGAGAAGGAAAGAAGGAAAGAAAAGAAAAGAAAGAAGAAAAGAAGAGAAGAGAACAAAAGAAAAGAAAAGTAAAAGAAAGGAAAAGGCATGAAGAGACCAGCACTAGAAGAGCTCACATACACCATCTCTATAGTTTTGTCTGCTAGGTAGCCCAGCCCTCTCTCCTTCTGCTAACAACGCCCCTCTCTGCTGGAATACTGCTCCTTTCATGTATGTAATCTGCGATTCTATGACATCTCTGTGAAGTCTCATTATAACTATTTTTTAAATAAGGCCCAGAGAAATTACACACAAATCACAATACCAAGAAATGATACTGCCAGTAGCTGCACCCAAGTATCTCTCACTTTAAAATGTGCACTTTTTCCAATATAACCCTTTCCCTCCCTGGTAACTTATAACATCTTGGTAACAACAACTCATGAACCAATATTTACTGAGCACTTTCTGTACAGGGTATTGGAAAATAGTGGGAAAAGAAGCAATATAAGATATGGGAAAAAACAAATGCAAGTTTTTATTAGAAATGTTAAATCCCAAATCCCAGGCTGTACTGGCTTTTTCGGGGAGAAGGGTGGAGAAGGAAGTGTGCGCACATGCGCACTGCCTTTCAGTTGCCACACACTGATGCCCGGGTACAGCACTCATCCACTGTGAACCACAGAGGAAAAGTCTCCATTCTAAAACACTTTTCCCATAGCTCCTGTGAAAATGAAGAGGCTGTTTTCTATGAAATCTGACAGAAATAATAGTCTAGAACAAATATCAGGGATGAAATTAAATGCTAGACACAGACATTCTTCTATTCCTAGTGGGGAAAAAATGAAAGAAAAATCGCCAAAAAACGGTCAAGTCTCTGTTTCCTCAGTTCGTAAACTGTGGCAGAAAGTGGATTTCATACTTGGTTTAACTTTGGAAGCGTTTCTTCTAACAAACCCCTTCATGGAAAACCCAGCTATGAAACGTCCAGGAGCAGTCCCTGATGGCTCACTACACGTCTACACCCGACACCCAGGCCCCGCGGGGGCCCCAGTGCCCCTCCAGGAATCTCCGTGTCTTCTCAGCCACTTCCCACCATCTCCAAACTGCAGTGTTATGAGAGTTGACAGGGAAAGTCCACTCAAGTACATGTATTAAAAAGCAAACTGAAAGCACAATGTCAGAAGTTACGAAGATAAAGAAAATGGTGGCCATTAAGCTACTTTTGGAAACCCAGATGTAACCAAAATACTAACAGCTAACTTGCTGAGTGCTTACTCCTTGCCAAACTTTCAAATACTTCATGTGAGTTAACCCCTTAAGCCTCACAGTGATTCCAGGAAGAAACGACTCTTTCTGTTCCCATATTAGAGAGGAACGAATTGAAGTTTACAGAGATTAAGAAACTTGCCCGAACTTACGAAGCCACTCAGTGAAGGAGCCCAGTTTTGAACCCAGGCAGTCTCCATCTGGAGCTCCCATGCCCACTTAACTGCTATGCTGTTCGGAATCATACTGTAAAAACAGCCACTGAGCTTCAAAGGTATTACATGCTTAATTCACATAACTACTAACAGCAGCAAGCCTTACTCCAAGTTCAGATGACTTCTCATGATTACTATACTCCCTCGACATCTAACATTTGGGGGTGGGAGGGAAGAGGATATCACTAAAACTCTACCCATTGTCTTAAAACTGATTCTCAAACTGTGGTCCAAGGGCCCCTGGGGGTCTCCATCATATTTTCAAGGGGTCCTCGACATCCTCTCTTGTTGACCCTTGTATCTATGCATGCCTGGATTTTCTTCTTCTGCTTCAACCAACACAACACATTGCAACAGACTGCAATGCAGAAATACATATAAGAATTTGGCTGTCTTCTATTAAGTCAGACATTAAAGACATTTGCAAAAATGTGAAACAATGCCACTCTTGTCACTAAATATTTTTTGTTTCAGAGTATAATTATTTTCATTAAAATATTATTTATGTTAAGTAATGATTATATTGTTATTTTTAAATAAACTAATAAATATTCTTAATTTTTTCCATTGTAATTTCTAATGCCATAAATATTGTTATATAAGACACATATAATACTAAAAGTACTTTTGGGTCCTTAGTAGTTTTTAAAAGTATAACAGGATCCTGAGACCAAAAAGTTAAGAACTCCAGTCTTAAAAAATACAAATTAGTCCTTTATTTCTACAGAGAACAGAGTCCACAATTCAAACCTAAAAGCTTCATCGTTACTTCCTAAGTAAAAGAGTCACTGGTAACATTTCTTTTTACCAATTTTTTCATCATTAAATAAACCACTAAACTTTAAAACTGATGAAATTAGATGTCATCATAATTTATACATAACACAAATTTACACATAACTGTAATCAAAAGGATATATTTTGTGGCATATTTTAAATTCATTAGGATAAATTATAACACTCTAAATTTGTATCTATCATATACACTTTCTACACAATGCCTAATACTTTCATAACTGTAATCTCAGATGTCAGTAAAGTCTTTACCATCTAGGCAATTTAGATTATATTTGTAAACAAAATTTAAGGCATATTTCAAAAGCAGCTACAAAAAAAATAGACACTATTAACTTCCATACCCATAAAAAAAAGACTAGTAACCAAGAGTGAGGACAATTGTTTATTTTTTAAAATATATGTTATAGCAAAAAAAATCAAAAGTATAAGTTTTCAAATTAAATAAAATGTTTATTCATGCTGTTGTTACTAGATATATTTCTGTATCTTTATAAACTTAGGCTTGAATATTCATACATATAATCAATTCAATCAAAATTACCACTAAAAATATTTATTAAATACCAAGCTTATCATATCATGATATCAAGCACCTACGAATATGTTTTATGGAATAAACATGCTTCCCTTCACATAAAAAACTTTAGAAAGGTTACAAAATGTATAAACATTATGTTTTACACAGGCAACAAAAGAGAGTAAGAGAAACAGAGAGGAAAAGATGATAAAGTCACTGTTCAATGGAATGTCTAAGGAGCTGTTATTTTCCCCCCCAGCTTTGTGACATAAAGACATACATTATGAACTCAAGAAGAAATAAAAGTAGGTTAACCATAATTGCACATGATAATGCTGTTAACTTATTCTGTCTGCTTTATCCTCAGAAGAAATAAATGGAAGATTTATTCTACTGGCCCTGTCCTATTTGAAAACAGACATTTTAGCCATCTAAAGAAGAAAATAGCTCAGGTTTCTCATAGGAAGATAGGGCAGCAACAATAGTGTGGTTTAAATCGTCAGATCCCACATTGCAGATAAGGAAAACAATACCCACAGAGCCAGAAGAACTTGTAAAGTCAAGGAAAGAACAAAATCTCTGATACAAATTGGTTCCACAGTCCCTTCTATCTTCTGCAAAAATGCCAGCTTTTGAAAAGTTACTTGAAACACTGTATTGTTTGCAAGCTAAATGATTTTCAAATTATCACTAGTTCTTCAAGGGACATTACAATCTGCCCTAAGTCACTCTTTTTAAATAATTACCTAAGCTGAATTCACTTAAGCAATATTATTCTCTCATATTAAACAAAGAGGACAGACACTGTCAACGTATGCACAAGTTTTGAAAAAATCACACAACCTTAGCCAAATGTACCTCACAAGGGCACAGCAAACACTTTGTTAGGAGTGCAGATGGGAAGGTGGCCGTAGCATACTTCTGTAACCTCAATTATATACATGCCTGGGCTAGATTAAGGAAAGAAACTTCCAAACCTTTTATTTAATTCTATAGTCCTTTCCTTCTCTAAATGCATAAACTTAAACATTATGTCTAAAACTTATAAACTTAATAACTAAATGTAATAATTTCTCCATATAGAACAGACAAGTAATTTAATATGCATTCCCTGACACAGTATTAACTTGAAAATGCCTGTCCACAGATGGTCAGCACATTCTTCTTTAAACAACGTTGCAACATGCTGAGCTCCTAAAACTGTGGCCATACAGAAAATACAGACAAACGCTCATGTCAGAGAACAAATGGTGGCTACTATGTCTAGAGAAAGACAGCATAATAGCATCAGTGTCTATTTTAAGGCCATCCTCCAACATCTGAAAGTGTTCACAGTATCACTGAATTCTTAAAATAGAAAAGTTTGTGTTCTTAAATAATGATATTATCTAGGAGTAGTTCTTTCAAAATGAAGGCAAGAAGTGCATAATATAGGGACTAGAGAAGGTCTATGAATATACCTATACAAGGAATTGATATTCGTGAATTCTACATATCTCTATTAGTATTGTAAAGCAAAGCTGTGGATACAACTTTAAATAGGTGTCTAATTTCACACATTCCCAAAAAGACTATTCACAGCCAGAATCTAGTTGAAGGGACTATGTTGTGACAGGAAAACTCTGCTGAGTGCAGATGTTTGTTTAATGCCAAGGAGACTGGGATGCCATCAAAATGCCAGACTTTCTCTCATCATTTGCCTGCCTTTTTCCTAAAAGATTCAAGGATGTATATGAGTGCTTTAAAAGGAAATTCGTGAATGTACTGTATACCCACAGGAAGATCTCCTTTTACTCTAGCCAAAGAGACTATCTGTGGAGCAGATCTCTGCATTAGAAAGAGAAGCAGCAGCAGTGCCTGGCAGTGACCTGACTCACCGAACCCAAACAGGGCACAAAACACAAGTCCCTAGCAGAGCCCACAGCAGGTGCCAGAAGGCAAGGCCAGGAGAGACGCTCCCCCAGCGGGAACCAAGAGAATCCCAAGCCCGACAGCCTAACCCTGGAGCTAACCTTTCTGTCGGGTCCCTCTGATTGCATGCCATGCCATCTTTTCTGAGTGGGCAGTAATCTTATTCCTTACATAGGCGCCTAGAAAACCCTGCAATCTGCAGTAAAACACAGAAGTGTGCTATTTTCAAAACTTACCTAGAAACCATCACTGTGAAGGCCAAGAAGACAGCCTCACAAACGCTCCTGTTACCATCGCCCTTTAAAATAAACTCTAGCCGAAGGCCTAAGCTATTGGCCAGTGGTCCTTCCTGGAAAATGAGTGGCCTCCCGTCGAGAACAGGCTTCCCACCAGTCTAGGAGGCCAATGGATTAACCACATCAGTGCTGCCTCCTCAGGGTGCTCTCCGCCCCAGCCCGCAGAGAATGTCTTCACACAGAACCCGTCTCACCTGGACTTGCCCACTGAATCAGAAAAACACGTTGCACCTGCTCTCAAAAGCTGGGGTCAGGGCAATCCCTGACAACCTCTTTTCACACTCCTTTGCCAGTAGCTGTAGCAGCTTGTGCGTGTTCCTCAGAAGGCCCCAGAAGCCACCTGACCTAAAGACACAGCACTCAGATAAAGTACTGTGAGGCCAAGGCTGCTTTCAGAACGCCGCCCATTTCCAGATTTCCCATGGCCACTAGGAAGGCACATCGTAAATGGCACTAATGGTCACAGAGGATGGTGATTTGCCTCTTAACAGATGCCATGAGCTTTACTCACAACATATGGATTCAGCACTACCTCTTTTAGCCCTCACTTCAACCCTGGGAAGGAGATATTAGAATCATTCCCATTTTATAAAGAAATGGAAGTTCTACAGGTTACAGTCACAGAGCTCGTGAAACAGGAATTCAAAACCAAGTCCTGGGAAGAACATGCTTGGAAGGAAGATGTGGCTGAACACACTTCAGCTTTGAGTTGCTGAGGGATACCAAGCCAGCATGATTTCCCTGGAGCTCACAAGAAAGCCACACGAAAGAGAGTCAACACACAAATGCATAAAGACCTCAGCACAGGCAAGGGAGGCACCATCTTCCCTTCATCCTCTACACTCTTTCCAGTCGCCAGCATCCACCATCACCTGCTCTGTGCTGCTCCTCCATGGCTCACAGCGACGCGGCAGTCGGTGCTTACTTTTAACTGATGTCAACAGCATAAAAATATTTGGGGTGCAAGCAAAGGAGAGGAAACACCAGAAGATCTTTGTTGAGGTCGCAGCCCACATGCTCCCATTCCAGTCACTTCCCTAAAGAAGTAAAAGTGAACTTGACTACCCATTGGGTTACCTACTTTGCTAGGGACACTGGGTGATAAACGGCAGTCACAGCAGGTAGATAGCTGACAGTGTGCTTACTGTCTGCCAAGGTGCCTGCCAGGCACTTTCCATGCATTAACTCGTGGAACTTCAAAACCACGCTGAGGTATAGGTATTGTTATCCTCATTTTGCAGATGACAAAATGGAGCCACAGAAAGTTTAAGAAACTTCCAAAACGTCCCAGAAAAGTAGTATACCATGTAGTCCCTGACTTTAGGAGCCTACAACACAATTATGGAAACAAGATTCATTTGCTGTAAGCAACTGGCAAACAGTGCTGTCTAATTATTAATATTAATAAAAGTCAGTGCCTGGAGGCTGGGCGTGGTGGTTCACACCTGTAATCCCAGCACTTTGGGAGGCCGAGGTGGGCAGATCACTTGAGGTGAGGAGTTTGAGACCAGCCTGGGCAACACAGTGAAACCCTGTCTCTACTAAAAATACAAAAATTTGCCAGGCATGGTGGCACGTGCCTGTAGTCCCAGCTACTCAGGAGGCTGAAGTGCTGAAGTGGGAGAATCCCTTGGTCTTGAGAGGCAGAGGCTGCACTGAGCCAAGATCTCGCCACTGCACTTCAGCCTGGGTGACAGAGAGAGACACTCTCAAAAAAAAAAAAAAAAAAAAGTCAATGCCTGCTATGCACAAGCGCTACACTAGTCGAAGGAAGAGAAGGTGAGCAAGGGCTGCAGTCGACAAACGCTTCCTGGAGAAGCAGGGCTACCACTTGGGGCAGTGTGTCCCCCACATACAGTTTGAAAGCACTGGTTCTCAAAAGTACACAAATTAAAAGACGGAAATCAGCAATCTGTATAAAGATCATAATTCATCAATATGCTGATATAAGAAACGAACAGAAAATATTAAGAAAGTAGGCTGAAAGTGAGGGAATGTGTCCTCCAGGGGATGAGTGGGGAGGGGTGATGCTGGCATGTGGTGGGCGGAGGCCAGCCATGCGTTAAACATCCCTACAAAGCACAGGACAACCCCTCACCACAAAGAACTCTCTGGTCTAAAATTGTCAACGGTGCCAAAAAGCCTTATACAGAGGAAGAATATTTAGAAGGGGTCGCTCTATACAAGGGAAATAACACAGGCCGTGGCTCAGAAACAGAAAAGAGCTCAGATACATGGGAGGCCGTTTCTTATGAGGAATAAGAGGGAATCATGTTGCCCAGGAAGGCTTCATGGAGGGCTGTGAAAGCCAAGCAGGATTACAGCTGGATTTGGTTGGAAAGGGGGATATGCAACAGACCTGGGATGGCATTCACAGGACAAGAGCCAAGAGTCAGGGAGTCCCAGAACCCAGCTGGAAGATTTGCTAGAATAGCCCAGGTGCAAAGTAACCAGCAGTTTCTGGTTAGAGGGGGAAGAGGTAGTAAAATGCCTTATAAAGAAAGCACCGGCTGGGCGCAGTGGCTCACGCCTATAATCCCAGCACTTTGGGATGCCGAGGCAGGTGGATCACTTGAGGTCAGGAGCTCAAGACCAGCCTGGCCAACATGATGAAACCCTGTCTCTACTGAAAATACAAAAATTAGCTGGGCATGGTGGTACGTGCCTGTAGTCTCAGCTACTTGGGAGGCTGAGGCACAAGAATTGCTTGAACCTGGGAGGCAGAGGTTGCAGGGAGCAGAGATCATGCCACTGCACTCCAGCCTGGGTGACAGAGTGAGACTCGGTCTCAAAACAAAACAAAACAAAAAAACACAAAAGAAAGCACCGACCTGACTTACTATTGGACATGGGTGAAGGGAAGGCATAGGTGAGGTTTTTATTCTGTCTCCCTCTCTTGCTTGTGCACCCAGGACAGTGCTTAGCAGACAGCAGGCATAAATCCTGATGCATGAATCATAAACATAGCGGATTGGCATGTTACGGGAAGTTAGGTTCTAATGTCCTCATGCAAAGGGAAAAATTACATACAATCCCATCAGACTTGGAAAATGATAAATGCCTCTAAAGGAGCAATAAAGTCAGCTTTTGTTCCAGCAGGGGAAACACTGCAGGTTCTTCAGTGGGAACCCAGAAGGAAACCACGCCTCCTGTTCAGCACAGCACAGTCCCTTCGGGACCTACATAACCCAGCACACATGAGGGCACAGCAGGCCCCCTCCCACCCGGGGCAGAATCACACCCACTACCGGTGGCCAAAAGAGATGAAGTCACCTAAGTTAAATGTGCATATGATTCAAAGGTTCGGCAGTGGTGAAGGGTCCTCCCTGACAGGAGACTGAGCTGGGAGGTGGACACAGCCGCTCTGATAAACCTGCAGGCCACACTGTCCCCAGTTGACAGGGACAGAGCTAAAGCACTTCCCCCACCAAATGCACTCTTAAGATGTACAGGCTTTCCCCAGCAAGCAGACTCAGAAAAATTTATAAAAATTAAAAGTTTGTAAGAAAAGACATTTGGGTTTCCACAACTGCAGGCCAGCGCTTTTCATGCGCATTTCACCAACCAGCGCTTATCTTTCCTCACTTATCAAATGCAGATGCAGCACTTTCTGTGCACAGAGCATTGTGAGAAATGCACAGGAGCAAGCCTTGCAGCACCAAGGAGGGTTCTGTCCAGTTGATCTATTAACTTAGACCCAGGGTCGGCACAGTTGTGTTTTTTTTTTAAGTCCAGACTGTAAATATTTAGGCTTTGAGGGTCATAGTCCCTGCAGCAGTTACTTAAACTCTGCCATCAGAGCACGAGGGAGCCACACAATATGAAAACAAATGGGCATGGCTGTGTGCCAGTAAAAATACTGACAAAACAGGCGGCGGGCCAGATGTGGCCACTGGGCTATGACTTGCCACCCCCTGGCTTACACCTGTACTGTAAGCTGATGAGACAGAATACAAACCATCAGAGAACTCAGCAGAACACCCAGAGTGGAGTTCTGGAAATGCCTGTGAAAAGCAGGTTTTGATGAGGGTGGAAGACAGCCTCAGGGCTGGTTCCTCTGGAAGCGAGACCCTGCGGGGAGCGCCTCTGGGAGGAAGTTAAGTGCCCAGGACAGCCCAGGCTCACGCTGGGAAACAGCAACACACCCAGGAAATTCAAGCATAAAACGCTACACGATCCTGAGGAAAGCCAACTCTGCCTGGCAAATCGTCCTCCAAAATTTCACCAAAACCCTTACTACCGCAGAGCATATCTTCCAACAACGGCCTTCCTCACATTTCCTGCCCCAAATGTTACTGAATTGTTAGGGCAGGGCACTGGTGCCTGGTAATAACAAATAATGCTTAGAGAACTTTCCTAATGTAGCTACAAATGCATATTTCACTGAACTGTGGTTAAAAAATAGATGCCAGCCTGTAATAAAGCAGAAAGCCTACTAATTTGATCTTGTTCTTGGTTTCAGAACACTATAAGAAATCATTCTTTTAATTCCAGGCTCAGTTTCTCAAGAAGCTTATCAATATCACCACAAAGACATCCATGAATTCCATGAGGCTCTCCACAATAGCCTCTCTTCAATGTCTACCTTGACGCAATGAACACAGGCCTGAAGCCATAAAGAGGATACATGTCACAACTCAGAACTGTTGGGAGAGACAGTGCTCCTGGGCCCTTGGACCCTTACACATCTTGTCAGGGGTGCCAAGACTTCAGGCCCTGACCACCCTTCCGCCCAGGCCATTTCCTAAGGTTGTTCATGCAGCTGGCAACTTTGAGAGATGAGTTACCTTCTTTCCTCCTTTCTCCACCTCCCTCCCTCAGCCCCTGGGAAAGACTAGGCATATTTACTGCTTGCTATAAATGTGGTGGCTGCCCCTGCCTGGGTGTGCAACTCTGCTATGATGAAAACACACTGCATGTCCAGCATCCACCTGGTCCCTAGCAAGCTGCCCTATGGGGATGTGTGGGGCAAGGGAAACTGACATAAATATGCCAATGCTGGTGTGCTCGCTGTACTACGAATTAGACACCCCTTTTCCTCTGACCCGGGAGCCTTGTGTCCTCTGCCAGCACCATGAAAAATAACAGGCTTATTTGTAACAGTATCTTATTAGTTTGAGAGCAAGGTAAAATCAAATCCCAGAGCCAACTATAATTCTCTTCAATATTAAATGAAAATTTGCAACTCTTTATGTCATTTTCCTCTTTTCAATATCCATTCTTCAGCAAGATTTCTTAAACTATGAGTGGTGAAAGCTCCTGGTTTTGCACAAAGCAATCCCAGTGCACACCTGCTGACCCACTGTTTCCAATCCACCACGTGCCCCGTTTCGCTCTCCAAAGTGTTGTCACCTGTACATTAAATTATATGATCACCCTACATATAACCAAATGGACAGATATGTAATTGCTGTAAATTGCTTCAGTGTTTTGTTTGTGATCATTTTTCTTTAAAAACAAACAAACAAAAAAATGAAACAACAGTCTGACTCCAATTCTTTCACTTAAAACACGTTTTCCCGCAGGAACTTAACCCACCATAATTATATTTTGCAAATAATGGGAAGAAAATTTAAATTCAGTATCCTCTAGAAGCAAGATGATGATCAATGGTCGTTAAGTGTTTCATTGTTGCAAAGTACATTTAAATATTGACCATTTTTTCCTTTTTGAAAACTGTCATCCAAAACAGAATGATGCAAAAAAAAATCACATACATCTGATCTTTCATTAAATGTGATGTTAATGGCTCCCTCCCCCACAATATTCTGGGGAAAAAAATTCTCTAAGAAATATAATGAGGCCGCACCATGAAGATGTGACTCTGCAGATTCTGGGAAGCTATCCAGTTTGCGCATCCTTGTCTCTGCAACCTCATCCATGCTGGGAACTGGAGAGCTTGTCTCTTGCACAGTAAAGAAACAACCTGAAACAAAGTATTCCTTTATGAAACCTTCCCAAAGGGCAGTCAAAAGGCTTGGGCTTTCCGCTATCCTATGCATGCTCTCCACCAGGTTTAACAGGAGTGAGGTCCCTTCCATTCCTACTTGCATAAAAACACAGGCCAACACTCCACTAGATGTCCTTGACATTGACTCCTCGCTAGCTGATCTGCTGTAGGGGCAGGAGCCATGCTCAGTTCTTCACCAAACCCGTGTTCCTATCTGCCCTGCACACACCCCTACACACAGTGAGATCTTAGAGCTTTGACCAAGTGCAAAGAGAAGTCGCTCTACCCAAACGTACCCTGCCAACAAGGAGTCCAACCTGGTGTTGGCAAAGCAGGCTCTCGATTAAACAGATTATGCACCGTACAAAATACATCTTCAAGTGAATCACAGTAGGAAAATCCCAGAGAAAGTACAAGGGAATTACAGTGCAAGCCTTGATTTACAAACTCCATCAGATCTGCCCAAATGTCAAGTGAATTGATAAAAAGAAATACCCCACTTTACCACTTCCATAAACTAAAATGTTAAAAAATAATAATAATAAACTTGAAAGTGACCGATTACTCAAAACAGAAACTGTGTTATTTTGTTTTGTTTTGTTTCCTAAGAGACTCACAAAGCTGAATTATTGGGGGTTTTTTAAGGATGGTCTTAGAAATTCATAACAGAAACAAAATTTATGGGTTTAAGAGAGGACTTTTCTTCATTGTTGTAAATTTTCAGTGGTCTCTGAAGAATTCAAGTAAAATAAAAGCCCTCCCTGGTTACCCACATTTCCCCCTGTGCACACACAAATAGCAGATGCACACACCCGCCCTTCATACTCCTGCTGCATCTTCCTGAAAATCCAGTTCTGGAATGGCAGTGGCTGGGTTCAAATCCAGCTCTACTGCTGAACAGCTGTGACTTGGGTGAGTCACTTATCCCCTGTGCTCTGGTTCTTTTGTGTGTAAAATGCCAGTAACAACAGCACCAACCACACAGAGCTGTCACAAGGATTACATGGGTTAACACTGGCAGAGAGTTAGGACCAAGCCTGGCACACTAGTGTTTGCTAAAACATTTTATCAAGAGAGCTACAAAATAAACTCCCTGGCAATGTCTCGCCTTTTAGATGCAAGGCAACATTGAGGCCTACTTCATCGGCAAATACTGCATTTCTTTTGTGGGATCGTGCCTAATAGGCAGTGAGTGTCAACAAATATTCATGGGACAGATGGATACAAAAAGCTGTACAAATAAAGAAGCAAATGACCTCTTCCATGATTACAGTCAAAATTCCAAAGGGTTTATTAAATTCAAACCACCAGGATGGTAAACAGGAGCCTGCATGCTGTTCTCACCACAAAGTGGTACTTCCTCCCCTTCCACAGTGAGTCCCGGTCCCAATGAAAACACTATAGAACCAGCCATCCCCGCCTCTCCTCACCATAAGAAAGCTGACCACTGAGACCCTCCCACACTCGCCACCATCATTTCCCTCAACATTGCCACTTCTATTACTGGCAGTTATTGCCAATACTAAAACATGAGGCAAAATGAAATTTCTAAAGCACCGTGAAATCTATGGAAAAATATTCAGAAGCAAAGCTTTCAATTAATTCAGTATTTAAATGAAATTCATTTCAGACACGATTCAATAAAGCCTTCATATTTTGAAGAGATTCCCAATAATATGAAAAAATATATAGGTTTCCAAAAAGCTTCTGCTTTGGTGCATTGGGAAACTCGGGCTGCTCCTGCAGTGTAATGCAGTCTGATCTGCAGAATTAATTCAGATGTCCACAGGAATTGCAAACCCTGACTCACAGGCACCTTCCACTGGCAGCCACCTAGATCACTGCACCTGCCCCAGTCGATACAGGAACTCCAGCCTTTGTACCTTCCAAACCTACTGTCCGTATGTGGACCTAAAATGCCTCTATGGCTTGGCTCTCTCTCCTCTATTTACGGCCCTTCCGTGGTTCTCCCGTTCTAGGGATACAGTCCAGGCTGCCATGGCTTCTGAGGCACCTCCTGACCTGGCTTCCCACCTGACCAGCCAACTTCTCTTCCAAGCCAGACTGTGCTACAACCCGACCTTGTGCACTCTCTTCTCACCTCCTACCTGGAGCCACCTTCCCACCACCTCACTGCCCCTGGGGCCTCCGTGTAAATGTCATTTCCTTGGATGCCTCCTGCAACCACCGCCCTGATCCCAGGCTAGGTGAGGGACACTTCCACAGCCAGCGCTTCCCTTAGAATCACACTCAGCACTTTGCATACTAGTTCCTTTACTTGAGTCCTCCGAGAGGGTTCTTTGTCACTGTATTTCCAGCTCCTGGAACAACGTCTGGGGCACAGGAGGTCATCAATAAATACCAATTTAGTAAATGAGATGACAATGGCTTAACTGCAACAGTCAGGGTGAGAAATAGAGAAGAACCCAGAAAGAATGGGGTGGAAGCCAGTAGGATCTGGGACAGAACAGACGTGGGCAATAATAAAGAAAGAAGGGCCTGGCCTGGATGTCAAATCTCCACTTGGGCAGCAATGTGAGAAAACCACTCACCAAGAAATCGGCAAAAGCACAGAAGCAGAGACTCAGGCGAGGGCACTAGCTTAGGTTTAGACACGCTAAACATCAGGTGTCCCAAGACATGTGCCCACAATGTCGTGGCTAAGAACTCGTCCCTGCCCTGCTCAAGATGCCAATAGCTTCCCAGCACATTAAGGAAACTCCAAACTCATCACCGAGTCCTATAAGGCCACATACGCACTGGTTCTAGCCCCTCAAGCTCTCCGACCCCACTTTTTCAGTCTGCTTTCTCCCTGCTTGCCTCACTGGCCACAGTGGCCCTCCCACTGTCCCCAGAGGTGCCCAGCAAGATGCTCCTCAGCACCTGTGCACTCACTGCAGCCCACCTGGAGCACGGCACCCAGATCCTTGCAGGGCTTCCTGCTCCTCCTAAGGTAGGTACCACTTCAAACATCACCTCCTCATGTCAGTCGTGAAAATTATCCACAGTAGCACCCCCTGACTCGCTGTCACATCAGTCTGTTTTAGTTTCATCACTAAACACTCGATGAACTTACGCTGTCTGTTCCTTGCTTTTGCATATGTGTTGTCTGTCTATCCTATCTACAGGGTACACAAAGTAAGGCCCCAGCTGGGCACAGTGGCTCATGCCTGTAATCCTAGCACTTTGGGAGGTTGAAGTGGAAGGATTGCTTGGGACCAGGAATTTCAGACCAGCCTGGGTTGGGGAGACCCTCATCTCTAGAGCAATAACAACAAAAATTAGCTGAGTGTGGTGGTGTGTACCTGTAGTCCCAGCTACTTGGGAGGCTGAGATGGGAGGATCACTTGGGCCTGGGAGGTTGAGGCTGCAGTGATCCTTGATGGCACCACTGCACTCCAGCCTGGGTGACAGAGTGAGACCTTGTCTCAAAAAACAAACAAACAAACAACCAAACAAAAGACGTAGTCAGGCTCCGCAACCATTTTCTTTGCTAGCATAGCCCGAGCACTTAGAACAATGTATGGCCCTTGCTAATAGCTCATCACATCTGTTAAATGAATATCTGAATGCAGGAATGAAACTAGCAAGATGGGATTTGCCATCTCCTGCCCTCCCACTGAAATCGTTGTGAAAATACAAAAGGTGATACAAAGTGCCAGCTTTCTAAGGACGCTAGTAATGCTGACTATCACAAATTCCAGAAAGTTCTATCAACCAAAAGCAAATAAAGCTTTGGAGGAGGGCACGGAGCACAAACAGGAAAAGGGAAAAGACAGGAAGTGGATTTCTCTGATCCTCACCTGGCCTCCTGTCTCGAGGGTCACAAACCTGGCTGGCCACCAGGAGCACTGTGCTGTGCTTTGTTTATTTGTTTAGTCACAAATTCATCCATTCACATACTGAGTAACTGATAAACTCCATCTGGTTCAAAAGTCAGACCATATAAATAGGTACAGGTGAAGAAATCTTACCTCCTCTCCTGTCCCTGTCCACTTGTCTCCACACTACCTACACACACACCCTTGACTGGTGAGTTTCCTGAGTTGGTTTTTATTATTATTATTATTATTATTATTATTTGTACTATACTTTAAGTTCTAGGATACATGTGCAGAAAGTGCAGTTTTTGTACATAGGTATACACGTGCCATGGTGGTTTGCTGCACCCATCAACCCATCACCTACATTAGGTATTTCTCCTAATGCTATCCCTCCCCTAGCCTCCCACCCCACAATAGGCCCCAGTGTGTGATGTTCCCCTCCCTGTGTCCGTGTGTTCTCATTGTTCAACTCCCACTTCTGAGTGAGAACATGCAGTGTTTGGTTTTCTGTTTCTGTGTTAGTTTGCTGAGAATGATGGTTTCCAGCTGCATCCATGTTTCTGCAAAGGACATGAGCTCATCCTTCTTTATGGCTGCACAGTATTCTATGATGTACATGTGCCATATTTTCTTTATGCAGTCTATCATTGATGGACATTTGGGTTGGTTCCAAGTCTTTGCTATTGTGAATAGTGCCACAGTAAACATACGTGTGCATTTCTCTTTATAGCAACATGACAATGATCCTTTGGGTATATACCCAGTAATGGGACGGCTGGGTCAAATCGTATTTCTAGTTCTAGATCCTTGAGGAATTCCCACTGTCTTCCACAATGGTTGAACTAATGTACATTCCCACCAACAGTGTAAAAGCATTCCTTTTTCTCCACATCCTCTCCAGCAGCTGCTGTTTCCTGACTTTTTAATGACCACCATTCTAACTGGTGTGAGATGGCATCTCATTGTGGTTTTGATTTGCATTTCTCTGATGACCAGCGATGATGAGCATTTTTTCATGTTTGTTGGCTGCATAAATGTCTTCTTTTGAGAAATGTCTGTTCATATCCTTTGCCCACTTTTTGATGGGATTGTTTCATTTTTTCTTGCAAATTTGTTTAAGTTATTTGTGGATTCTGGATATTAGCGCTTTGTCAGATGGATAGATTGCAAAAATTTTCTCCCATTCTGTAGGTTGCCTCTTCACCCTAATGGTAGTTTCTTTTCCTGTGCAGAAGCTCTTTAGTTTAATTAGACCCCATTTGTCTGTTTTGGCTTTTGTTGCCATTGCTTTTGGTATTTTAGTCCTGAAGTCCTTGCCCATGCCTTTGTCCTGAATGGTGTTGCCTAGGTTTTCTTCTAGGGATTTTATGGTTTTAAGTCTAACATTTAAGCCTTTAATCCATCTTGAATTAATTATTTTGTATAGGGTATAAGGAAGGGATCCAGTTTCAGCTTACTACATATGGCTAGCCAGTTTTTCCAGCACCATTTATTAAATAAGGAATCCTTTCCCCATTTCTTGTTTTTGTCAGGTTTGTCAAAGATCAGATGGTTGTAGATGTGTGGTGTTATTTCTGAGGCCTCTGTTCTGTTCCATTGGTCTATATGTCTGTTTTGGTACCAGTACCATGCTGATTTGGTTACTGTAGCCTTGTAGTATAGTTTGAAGTCAAGTAGCATGATGCCTCCAGCTTTGTTCTTTTTGCTTAGGATTGTCTTTGCAATGTGGGCTCTGTTTTGGTTCTATATGAACTTTAAAGTAGTTTTTTCCAATTCTGTGAAGAAAGTCATTGGTAACTTGATGGGGATGGCATTGAATCTATAAATTACCTTGGGCAGTATGACTATTTTCACGATATTGATTCTTCCTATCCATGAGCATGGTATGTTCTTTCATCTGTTTGTATTCTCTCTTATTTTGTTGAGCAGTGGTTTGCATGTAGTTCTCCTTGAAGGGGTCCTTCACATCCCTTGTAAGTTGGATTCCTAGGTATTTTATTTTCTTTGTATCAACTGTGGATGGGAATTCATTCATGATTTGGCTCTCTGTCTGTTATTGGTGTATAGGAATGCTTGTGATTTTGCACATTGATTTTGTATCCTGAGACTTTCCTGAAGTTGCTAATCAACTTTAAGGAGATTTTGGGCTGAGACGATGGGGTTTTCTAAATATACAATCATGTCATCTGCAAACAGGGACAATTTGACTTCCTCTTTTCCTAATTGAATACCTTTATTTCTTTCTCTTGCCTGATTGCCCTGGCCAGAAATTCCAACACTATGTTGAATAGGAGTGGTGAGAGAGGGCATACTTGTCTTGTGCTGGTTTTCAAAGGGAATGTTTCCAGTTTTTGCCCATGCAGTATGATATTGGCTGTGAGTTTGTCATAAACAGCCTTTATTATTTTGAGCTATTTTCCATCAATACCAAATTTATTGAGAGTTTTTTAGCATGAAGGGCTGTTGAATTTTGTTGAAGGCCTTTTCTGCACCTATTGAGATAATCGTGTGGTGTTTGTTGTTGGTTCTGTTTATGTGATAGATTTTGTTTATTGATTTGCATTTATTGAACCAGCCTTGCATCCCAGGGATGAAGCTGACTTGATCATGGTGGCTAAGCTTTTTGATGTGCTGCTGGATTCAGTTTGCCAGTATTTTACTGAAATTTTTTGCATTGATGTTCATCAGCGATATTGGTCTAAAATTCTCTTTTTTTGTTGTGTCTCTGCCAGACTTTGGTGTCAGGATGAGTTAGGGAGGATGTCCTCTTTTTCTGTTGTTTGGAATAGTTTCAGAAGGCATGGTACCAGCTCCTCCTTGTACCTCTGGTAGAATTCGGCTGTGAATCTGTCTGGTCCTGGATTTTTTTTGGTTGGTAGGCTATTAATTATTGCCTCAATTTCAGAGCCTGTTATTGGTCTATTCAGAGGTTCAGCTTCTTCCTGGTTTAGTCTTGGGAGGGTGTATGTGTCCAGGAATGTATCCATTTCTTCTAGATTTTCAAGTTTATTTGCATAGAGGTGTTTATAGTATTCTCTGATGGAAGTTTGCATTTCTGTGGGATCGGTGGTGGTATCCCCTTTATCATTTTTTATTGTGTCTATTTGATTCTTCTCTCTTTTCTTCTTTATTAGTCTTGCTAGTGGTCTATCAATTTTGTTGATCTTTACAAAAAAACAGTTCCTGGATTCATTGATTTTTTTGAAGGGTTTTTTGTGTCTCTATCTCCTTCAGTTCTGCTCTGATCTTAGTTATTTCTTGTCTTCTGCTAGCTTTTGAATGTGTTTGTTCTTCCTTCTCTAGTTCTTTTAATTGTGACGTTTAGGGTGTCAATTTTAGATCTTTCCTGCTTTGTCTTGTGGATATTTAGTGCTATAAATTTCCCTCTACACACTGATTTAAATGTGTCCCAGAGATTCTGGTACGTTGTGTCTTTGTTCTCATTGGTTTCAAAGAATATTTTTATTTCTGCCTTTATTTCGTTACTTATCCAGTAGTCATTCCGGAGCAGGTTGTTCAGTTTCCATGTAGTTGTGCGGTTTTGAGTGAGTTTCTTAATCCTGAGTTCTAATTTGATTGCACTGTGGTCTGAGAGACAGTTTGTTGTAATTTCTGTTCTTTTACATTTGCTGAAGAGTGCTTTACTTCCGATTATGTGGTCAGTTTTAGAATAAGTGCAATGTGGTGCTGAGGAGAATGTATATTCTGTTGATTTGGGGTGGAGAGTTCTGCAGATGTCTATTAGGTCTGCTTCGTGTAGAGCTGAGTTCAAGTCCTGGATATCCTTGTTAACTTTCTGTCTCATTGATCTGTCTAATACTGACAGTGGGCTGTTAAAATTTCCCATTATTATTGTGTGGGAGTCTAAGTCTCTTTGTAAGTCTCTAAGGACTTGCTTTATGAATCTGGGTACTCCTGTATTGGATGCGTATATATTTAGGATAGTTAGCTCTTCTTATTGAATTGATCCCTTTACCATTATGTAATGGCCTTCTTTGTCTCTTTTGATCTTTGTTGGTTTAAAGTCTGTTTTATCAGAGACTAAGATTGCAATCCTTGCTTTTTTTTTTCTTTCCATNTTCTCCTTCACTTATGAAGCTTAGTTTGGCTGGATATGAAATTCTGGGTTGAAAATTCTTTTCTTTAAGAATGTTGAATATTGGCCCCCACTCTCTTCTGGCTTGTAGGGTTTCTACAGAGAGATCTGCTGTTAGTCTGATGGGGTTCCCTTTGTGGGTAACCCGACCTTTCTCTCTGGCTGCCCTTAACATTTTTTCCTTCATTTCAACCTTGGTGAATCTGATGATTATGTGTCTTGGAGTTGCTCTTCTCCAGGTGTATCTTTATGGTCTCCTCTGTATTTCCTGAATTTGAATGTTGGCCTTTCTTGCTAGAATGGGGAAGTTCTCCTGGATAATATCCTGAAGAGTGTTTTCCTGCTTGGTTCCATTCTCTCCATCACTTTCAGGTACACCAGTCAAACGCAGATTTGGTCTGTTGACATAGTCCCATATTTCTTGGAGGTTTTGTTCATTCATTTTTATTCTTTTTTCTCTAGTCTTGTCTTCTCATTTTATTTCATTAAGTTGATCTTCAATCTCTGATATCCTTTCTTATACTTGATCAATTCAGCTGTTGATACTTGTGTATGCTTCATGAAGTTCTCGGGCTGTGCTTTTCAGCTCCATCAGGTCATTTATGTTCTTCTCTAAACTGGTTATTCTAGTTAGCAATTTGTCCAACCTTTTTTCAAGGTTCTTAGCTTCCTTGCATTGGGTTAGAGCATGCTCTTTTAACTTGGAGGAGTTTGTTATTACCCACCTTCTGAAGCCTACTTCTGTCCATTCATCTAACTCATTCTCCATCCAGTTTTGTTCCCTTGCTGGAGAGGAGTTGTGATCCTTTCGAGAAGAGGTGTTCTGGTTTTTGGAGTTTTCAGCCTTTTTGTGCTGGTTTCTCCCCATCTTTGTGGATTTATCTAGCTTTAGTCTTTGATGTTGGTGATCTTCAGATGGGGTCTCTGAGTGGATGTGCTATTCCTTTCCGTTTGTTAATTTTCCTTCTAACAGTCAAGCCCTTCTGCTGCAGGTCTGCTGCAGTATGCTGGTGGTCCACTCCAGACCCTGTTTTCCTGGGAATTACCAGCAGAGGCTGCAGAACAGCAAAGATTGCTGCCTGTTCTTTCCTCTGGAAGCTTTTTCCCAGATGGGCACCTGCCAGATGCCAGACAGAGCTCTACTGCATGAGGTGTCTGTTGGCCCCTACTGGGAGGTGTCTCCCAGTCAGGATACACGGCAGTCAGGGACCCACTTGAAGAGGCAGTCTGACCCTTAGCAGAGCTCAAATGCTCGGCTGGGAGGTCCACTGCTCTCTTCAGAGCTATCAGGCAGGGATGTTTAAGTCTGCTGAAGCTGCATCCACAGCTGCCCCTTCCCCCAGGTGCTCTGTCCCAGGGAGATGGGAATTTTATCTATAAGTCCCTGACTGGGGCTTTGCCTTTTTTTTTACAGCGATGCCCTGCCCAGAGAGGAAAAATCTCTGGCAGTCTGGCCACAGCGGCCTTGCTGAGTTTCAGTTCGAAGGTCCTAGCAGCTTTGTTTACACTGTGAGGGTAAAACTGCCTACTCAAGCCTCACCAATGGCGGGTGCCCCTCCCCCAACCAACCTCAAGCATCCCAGGTCGACCTCAGACTGTTGTGCTGGCAGTGAGAATTTCAATCCAGTGGATCTTAGTTTGCTGAGCTCCATGGGGGTGGGATCTACTGAGCCAGACTCCTTGGCTCCCTGGCTTCACTCCCCTTTCCAGGGGAGTGAATGGTTCTGTCTCGCTGGCATTCCAGGTGCCACTGGGATATGAAAAAAAAAACCTCCTGCAGCTAGTTTTTTGTCTGCCCAAACAGCCACCCAGTTTTGTGCTTGAAACCCAGGGCCCTGGTGGGGTAGGCACCGGAGGGAATCTCCTGGTCTGCAGGTTGTGAAGACCATGGGAAAAGTGCAGTATCTGGGCTGGAGTGCACAGTTCCTCTGGCTCAATCCCTCACAGCTTCCCTTGGGTAGAGGAGAAAATTCCCCAACCCCTTGCACTTCCTGGGTGAGGCGACGCCTTGCCCTATTTCAGCTCGCTCTCCGTTGGCTGCACCCACTGTCCAACCAGCCCCAGTGAGATGAACCGGGTACCTCAGTTAGAAATGCAGAAATCATCCACCATCTGTGTCGATCTCACTGGGAGCTGCACACCAGAGCTGTTCCTGTTCAGCCATCTTGCCAGCAATCCCTATTAAATTGAGTTTCCTGAGTTGTTTGCTTTGGTAAATTTCTTGTACAGCCTGCATGAGTGTTATTTCATACACTGGTTCCTCTAACTGTGGGATAAAAAACCTGTGAGTGAGACTTTAGGATCAGGTACAGTTTTTAAAGATATTACCAAATTGCCTTCATTAAGGGTGTGCCTTTTTATCCTTGGAAAATATTTAGCATAAAAATTCCTAGACCCCACTCCAAACCTACCAAATCAGAATCTCTAAGGGTGGAAGCCCAATAACTGACTTTTTAAAAACAGCTTCCTTTGTAATGGTGATGTTCAACTATATCTGGGAACTCCTGTCCTGCCTCAGAGAGGAACACTCTTCACTCATCAGAGGGAGGAAGCCACTGCTGCCACACTCTGCAGGACCCGCTTACCTGAGTAGGCAGAGGCCTTGCCCCATGACCTCGTCAAAATTCTCTTCTTGTATGTATATTCATGTCTAAGAGGATTATGCACACACACACCCATACATATATATATGTGTGTATATAAAATATATAATATATATAAAATATTTACATATATAAAACATATAGTATATAAAATATAAAATGTATATAAATATATAATATATA
>NW_016802964.1:530264-533700 GCF_001698545.2 Rhinopithecus bieti | reverse complement strand
GCCTCCCGAGTAGCTGGGACTACAGGCGCCCGCCACCTCGCCCGGCTAGTTTTTTTGTATTTTTAGTAGAGACGGGGTTTCACCGTGTTAGCCAGGATGGTCTCGATCTCCTGACCTCGTGATCCGCCCGTCTCGGCCTCCCAAACTGCTGGGATTACAGGCTTGAGCCACTGCACCCGGCCCACAACTTTAAAATTAATCATTCAAAGTTATTCCACATATTAAGCCTTAATTATTAGTTATTATATAAATTAATTCTTTATCCTCTTGAAGGCAAGAATGATTGCCCAACATTACTTTCAGAATGCCCTTTCCTTATTCCTATATCTCTCTCCAAAATGTCGAATGAGGAATAAACTCAATTCCTATATAGTCCGTCAGCTAGTCCTTCACTTTCTCTTATTATCTTGAGGGAAACGCCAAAGTCTCCCTCAGTCAATCAGAATTTGAACCTGTCTCTAAACTTGAGTCAATGCCATAGATAGAGGTATAAATACCACACATAATTCATTTCAACAACCACTTCACAAGTATGTGACACTCTAAAGCACCTGAACAAGCACTGAGGGAAGATAAGAATTTCCTAAAGAAAAGTGTTTTCCATCCAGTAGGAGAGATAAGCCAGGTATATAAATAATTGCAATCAAGGAAAAATGTACTAAATAGAATGGCAGATAGCACACTGGGCACACACACTGTAGTGCAGGGGAGAAAGCCTGCACTACAACTTGGGGATTGGAAGTTTCACTGCAGTTGAGTTGAGCTTTAAGAATGGGAATGATTCCAACAAGTAGAGAAAGAAAAACAATATTTGAGAAAATGTGAACACTGTGAGCAAAGGCATGGCAGCGAGAAGACCATAGGCCTTGGTGCAGATGGTCTGCCATTGATGTTTGGGGAAGGGATGACTGACTGCAAACAGTTGTGTCTGACAAGGGTGAGGAGCAACATAGCAAGATTCTTTTATACACTCACCAACAATTTTACTGAGCATTTACTACATGTGAGGCACTGTGCTGGGCACTGCAGATAAAGCAGTGAACAAAGCAAAGTCCTAGTCTTCACAGAGCTCACATTCTAACGTGGAGACAGAACCTAAAGAAACACACAAATAGGCCGGGCGCGGTGGCTCAAGCCTGTAATCCCAGCACTTTGGGAGGCTGAGACGGGCGGATCACGAGGTCAGGAGATCGAGACCAGCCTGGCTAACACGGTGAAACCCCGTCTCTACTAAAAAAAAAAAAAAAATACAAAAAACTAGCCAGGCGAGGTGGTGGGCGCCTGTAGTCCCAGCTACCCGGGAGCTGAGGCTGGAGAATGGCATGAACCCAGGAGGCGGAGCTTGCAGTGAGCTGAGATCCGGCCACTGCACTCCAGCCTGGGTGACAGAGCGAGACTCCGTCAAAAACACACACACACACACACACACACACACACACACAAATAATCCATATGCCAGGTGGTGATGAGTGCTAATGCCAGGGAGGCCTCTGCTACAGGAGGATCTGAACACGAAGCAATAAGGGAGTGGAAACTGACCTGTGTAAAGGGTGTTCCCAGTAAGGAGAAGTGTATAAGTCCTGAGATGGCTGCTTATTAAGCTGCTCAAGAAACAACAGAAGCCAATGAGACAGAGCAGGGTGCGCAAAGGGAGAAGGCAAGAGATGAGACCAGAAAGGCAGGAAAAGGCCAGACTGCAGGCAACCCTGCAGACCCTGGAATGGACTTTCGCTTTATTATGAATGATATGAGAATGAGACTAAAGGGTTATGAAGAGAATGAAACCGTTAAGGAACCCCATGGAAGGCAAGGGTAGAAACAGGGAGGACACTGAAGAGTCCGTAGCAGTCATGCGGGTGAGAGAGGATGGTGGCTTGGGGGTGGGAGGCAGCATTAGAGCTCAGCAGAATGAGCCAGAATCCAGATGCATTTCAAAGGTACAGCAGCCAGTACTGGTGACAGACAGGATTACAGAGAAAGAGAAATGACTCCCAGGTTTTTAGCAAAACACACACACACAAGAGAAAGTCAGTCTGGAAATACAGGCTGGGTTTGATCAAAAATCATCCTCCAAATTGAAGTCTGGGAACCTCCAGGGGAAGCTGAAACAGGACGCCTTCACCTAAGGCTGTCGTCTCTGTGCTACCACCATCCCCTTGTCTACAAATGGTTAGATTTGTGCTTCTCAAACGAGGACACCCATATGAGCATTCAGGCCACATTGCAATCTTACCAGTCTTCCCAGAAAGTTAGTTGTATTAACAGACTCAGGGGTAATTTATATTTACTAGTTCTATTTATTAAAACAAAATATCTAGTATGAGTGAAAGGGAAAACACTGCCTAAATATCTACACAAAAGTGCATTTATGGGAGCAGAAGTACATATATGTTTGACTGGCATTTGGCACTCTTTAATGGAAGAGTTTGTGATGTTCTGATTTAAATATATCTCTGGGCATTTCAGCTATAATGTTCTGTGTTTTAAGTATATTTTACTAGTTTGCAACCCTGAGAGTCATCTACTGGGCAAAACACCGAAGATGTGGTTTTGGAAAATAAAATTTAATTGTTAGCATCTCTCACAATGTGTAACAGCAGCCAAGAGAAGGTGGAAGGTGGCAGTGGGGAAGGCGCAAGACAAGAAGGGCTGCAAAGCCCCTAATTGTGACGAGTGGGGAGCCAAAGAAGCTGACAAAAGTTGGTGGGAAAATACGTAGACAATTATTCTGAAAAGGAGAGGAGCAGAAGTAGTATAAATAAAGATAATTTTCACCTTCCCCATGCGAACGTCAACAAAGAGTATATAAAAGTGTGAAGGACCTCTTCAAGGAGAACTACAAAACGCTACTCAACTAATTAAAAGAGGACACAAACAAATGGAAGAACATTCCATGCTCATGGATAGGAAGAATCAATATTGAGAAAATGGCCATACTGCCCAAGGTAATTTATAGATTCAACGCCATCCCCATCAAGCTACCAATGACTTTCTTCAAATAATTGGAAAAAAACTGCTTTAAAGTTCATATGGAACCAAAAAAGACCCCACATTGACAAGACAATCCTAAGCCAAAAGAACAAAGCTGGAGGCATCACCCTACCTGACTTCAAACTATACCACAAGGCTACAGTAACCAAAACAGCATGGTGCTGGTACCAAATCAGAGATATAGACCAATGGAACAGAACAGAGCCCTCAGAAATAATACCACACATCTACAACCATCTGATCTTTGACAAACCTGACAAAAACAAGAAATGGGGAAAGGATTCCCTATTTAATGAATGGTGCTGGGAAAACTGGCTAGCCATATGTAGAAAGCTGAAACTGGATGCCTTCCTTACACCTTATACAAAAATTAATTCAAGATGGATTAAAGACTTAAACGTAAGACCTAAAACCATAAAAACCCTAGAAGAAAACCTAGGCAATA
>NW_016802964.1:482053-526858 GCF_001698545.2 Rhinopithecus bieti | reverse complement strand
AAAAAAAAAAAAAAAAAAAAAAAAGAAACTAGAGAACAAGAGCAAACTAAACTCAAAGCTAGCAGAAGAAAAGAAATAACAAGGATCAGAACAGAATGAAGTGAAATTCAAGAATGCAAGAAAAACAAAAACACAAAAGATCAATGAAATGAAAAGCTGATTCTTTGAAAAGATAAACAAAATTGACATACCATGATTAGCTATATTAACCAAGAAAAGAAGAGACAACATTCAAATAAGCTCAATCAGAAATGAGAGTGGAGACATTACAACCAACACCACAGAAATACATAGAGGTGTGCATAGAGCTTACAAACTAGACAATCTAGAGGAAAAGATAGGTTCTTGAAATATACAACCCTCCTAGATTAAATCAGGAAGAAACAATAAAAGACCAATAACAAGCAGTGAGATTGAATCAGTAATTTAAAAATCACCACCACCAACAACAAAACCTAGGACCAGTTGTATTCACAGCTGAATTCTACCAACATTCAAAGAACAACTGGTCCCAATTAGGGAATCCTCCCTAATTCATTCTATGAAACCAGTACCACCCTGATACCACAACCAGGAAAGGACATAACAAAACAAAACAAAAAAAACCTATAAACCAATATCCCTGATGAACACAGATGCAAAAATCCTTAACAAAAGACTAGCTAACTGAATCCAACAGCACATCAAAAAGATAATACACCATGAGCAAGTAGGTTTCATCCCAGGGATGCAAGAATGTTTTAACATACATAAGTCAATAAATGTGACACATCACACAACAGAATTAAAACAAAACCATATTATCATCTCAATAGATACAGAAAAGCATTTTATAAAATCCAACATCCCTTTTGATAAAACCCTCAACAAACTAGGCATACAAGAGATTTACTTTAAAATAATAAAAACCATATATGGCAAACCCACAGGCAATATCATACTGAATAGGGAAAAGTTGAAAGCATTCCCCTTGAGACTGGAACAAGACAATTTCACCATTTCTATTCAACAAAGTGGTAGTAACACTAGCCATAGCAATCAGACAAGAGAAAGAAATAAAGGGGATCCAAATTGGAAAAGAGAGAGTCAAACTAACACTGTACACCTATGATATGATCATAGGCTTAGAAAACCCTAAAGATTCCTCCAAAGACTCCTAGATTTGATAAGCAAATTCGGTAAAGTCTCAGGTTACAAAATCTATGTACACAGATTAATAGCACTGCTAAATACCAACAACAACCAAGCCGAGACTCAAATCAAGAACGCAATCCCTTTACAACATCTGCAAAACAACAACAACAACTACTACTACTACTAAGAATATACTTAACCAAAGAGGTGAAAGATCCCTACAAGGATAACTGCAAAATACTGCTGAAAGAAATAATAGATGACACAAACAAATGGAAACACATCCCATGCCATGGATTGGAAGAATCAATAATGTGAAAATAACCATACTGTCCAAAGTACAATTCAGTGCAATTCCTATCAGAATACCAATATCATTTTTAATATAATTAGAACAAACAATCCTAAAATTCATATGGCATATGGAACCAAAAAGGAGCCCCAATAGCCAAAGCAACCCTAAGCATAAAGAATAAATCTGGAGGCATCACATTACCAGACTTCAAATTATACTATAAGGCTATAGTTACCAAAACAGCATGGTACTGGTATAAAAGTAGGCATACAAACCAATGGAACATAATAGAGAGCCCAGAAATAAAGCAAATACTTACAACAAAAGCATACAGCAACATATATTGGAGAAAGGACACCCTATTAATAAGTGGTGCTGGAGCCAGGCACAGTGGCTCACATCCACAATCCCAGCACTTTGGCAGGCCAAGGTGGGTGGATCACTTGAGATTGGGTGTTCAAGACTAGCCTGACCAACATGTCAAAGTTCCATCTCTACTAAAAATACAAAAATTAGCTGGGCATGGTGGCACATGCCTATAATCCCAGCTACTTGGGAGGCTGAGGCAGCAGCATCACTTGAACCTGGGAGGCAGAGGTTGCAGTGAGCCAAGATTGTGCCACTGCACTCCAGCCTGGGTGACAGAATGAGAGACTCAGTCTCAATAAATAAATAAATAGTGCTAGGAAAACTGAATAGCCACATGTAGAAGAATGAAACTGGATCCCTAATTCTCACCCTATACAAAAATCAACTCAAGATGGACCAAAGACTTAAGACCTGAAACCATAAAAATTCTAGAAGACAACCTTGGAAAAACTCTTCCAGATATCAGCCTAGGCAAAGAATTTATTACTAAGACTTCAGAAACAAATGCAACAAGAACAAAAATAAATAAATGGAACCTAACTAAACCAGGTGAAGTAACTCAGGAATGGGAAACCAAATTCCATATCTTCTCATTTAAAAGTGTGAGCTAAGCTATGAGGACATGAAGACATACAGAGTGGTATGAAGAACTTTGGAGACTCAGAAGAGGGGAGAATGGGAGGGAAATGAGAGACAAAATACTACATTTCGGATACAATGTATACTATTTGGCTTATGGGTACACTAAAACTTCAGAATTCACCACTGTACAATTCAACCATGTAAGCAAAAACCACTTGTAACCCAAAAGTGATTGAACTAAAAAAAATTTTTTTAACCATAAAATAATAAACCCCGATAGAGCCAACCAGACATCATATTTAATTTATGCAAAATCAACGGGCCAAATATAATCACACATTATGTGAATCACATACATTTTCTTTTTTAGATATGCAACTAATTTCTCTGTGTACTATCTCACGTTAGCTTTCTGTGATGCTACTAGGACAGAAACTTAGCCCTAAACCGGAATTCAGAGAGAGGAAAGGATAAGCCCAGTTCACTTGACTCCTGCTGAGTCCAGGCTCCTGGACTGTGTTCTATGCCACCTAACTCTCACAAGGAGCATGAGTGGCAACACAGGGAGAGGATCAGAAATAAGCTTGAAATGAAAGCCCACAATGCTCCGACAACTAATGCTAATGCTCGAAGCTAACATTTATTGAGTAGTCACCACATGCAGACCTGTTCTAAGCACTTTCCGCAGGCTTACTTATATTGTTCTCCACCCCAAACTATCTCCGTCTCAGGCGACAACACTCGCAGGACAGCCGCTGAAGCCAAACACCTTGGCGCCATGGGGGACTCCTCTCTCTTCCATAGCCGATCAATCAGGGAATCCCACTGGCCCTCCTTTTAAAATAAATCTAGAATACAACCACTTCCCACCACAGACTCGGCTACCACCCTGGTTGGAGCTACATCATCTCCCACCCGGATTGTGATCATGACCTTCCTAGCAGGTGTCACTCGGCCTCCACAGCCAGTAATAATCATAAAGCTTAGGTCCATCCCTGTCAACCCTCTGCCTGACTCCTGCCAGGGCGCCCCTGTCCCAATGAACATGGAGCCCTCACGTGGCTACCGAGCACTCCATTACCTCTCCTCCCTCACCACTTTCTGCTCTCCCCTTGCTCACGTGGGTCTCCTTACTGTCCCTCAACCAAGCCCACACCCTCTGGCCTCAGGTCCATTCTAGCTGCTCCTTCTCTCTGGAAGTCTTTTCCCAGACACCATCCACATTACTCCCCTTTCCTTGTGACTACCCTTTCAACACAACAATCTGCGCCCAGCCCAGTGCTGCCACTACCTTTACTCTATGTTACTTTTGCTTTTCCATAACTTTATGTTATTTCCATAACATAAAGCACTTTAAAAGGTGCTTTTCCACCTTTTAAAAGGTGATTCCATTTATCACCTTTTAAAATGATAAATATGGCCGCGTGTGGTGACTCATGTCTGTAATCCCAGCACTTTGGGAGACCAAGGTGGGCAGATCACATGAGGTCAGGAGTTCGAGACCAGCCTAGCCAATAGGATGAAACCCGGTCTCTATTAAAAATACAAAAGTTAGCTGAGTGTGGTGGTGCACGTCTGTAATCCCAGCTACGTGGGAAGCTGAGGCAGAAGAATCACTTGAACCCAGGAGGTGGAGGTTACAGTGAGCCAAGATTGTGCCACTGTACTCCAGCCTGGGAGACACAGCAAGACTCTATCTCAAAAAACAAAATAATAAATGATAAAAGGAAAGAAAATGATAAATTATTTACCTGTTTGTTATGTTTCTCGCTTATTGATGGCCTCTCCCCCACCAGGACATAAGCCTCACAAAGGAGCTTCACCTGTTTTGCTTACTGATGTACACAAACACCTACAGCAATGCCTGACACACGCCAGGCACCCAATAATTATTTGTGGAATAAAGAAACTAGGCATTATACACCAAATACTGTATGATTTAATTTGAAATAATGCCACCATACATAAATTTTATAAATCTACTAAAAGCAAAAAACAACCCCTAAAAAAGAAAGATCCCACCTCACCACCAAGAATAAACTGTCCTCAATTCTCCCATACAAGACTATTTTTAACTTTCTTCAGCACACATCCATGGGACTGTATGAGATAGAGGGAAAGATCATTCGCTTGCAGTTTACAAATGTAATCTCATGAAAATAAATTTATCCTCCCTTCAATACACAAAAGAATATAAATCTTTCTTTGGAAATTTAATGATTCTCAATACCTTGACATACCTGTAGATGTCTTTCCCTAATATCTTGTTCGTTACTTGATAAAATATCATGAGGCTGAGTGCAGTGGCTCACACCTGTAATCCCAACACCTTCAGAGGCAGGAGGACCACTTGAGGCCAGGAAGTTGAGGCTGCATTGAGCCATAATGGCACCACTGCACATCACCCTGGGCAACAAAGTGAGACCCTGTCTCAAAATATTATATATACATATGAGACTATTACGTCCAGGACCACCTTTAATATGGGCAAATGATCATTATCCATGAACCCACAGCCTCGTCTCTCCCATCACACAGCAGCAGGTCAGCTGCCCATCAGTCCTACCCCTATCCATCCCATTCTGCTTTCCTTTCCACCTACTTCACCAAATGTTCTGGCTTCTCCTGGCAAAGATGGCCAAAATAATTGCCCCCTTTTACTGACATATAAAGGGGGGGAAAAAGAGGAAGGGAAACTTCATCTTTTATTTTAAAAGTGTATTACTAACTAAAATGATGTGTCTGACACAAAATATGTACCTAAATACCCAACTTACTGTTCTCAGTCCTAAAAATAGGCACCGCCATATGATGTATTAATTTTAATCATGGTCTCAGATAATATGATTAGTAGCAGCAGAATTTGAAAAGTTGAGGTAACTTTCACTTTGGGTGGAGTAAATTCACAATTAAACTGCAAAAATGGAGATGCAGCTAGCATTTTTGCTCCACAACAGCTAAATACACTACCATATTACATGGGTGTTCTACACTCAATTTTGTTTTGATCATTTTATAATTTAAATCCCATGGATATTATCTACAATAAAGATGTCAAAAAGAACAAAACATTGTAAAATGATTCTTTTCCAACGTCTTAAAATAAGTACTGAGCAAGACCAAGACGTCAACCGAAGCACTTCTGGTATTAAAACTGTCATATTCACAATGCATCTTAATCTGTGTTTTCTTCCATCCAGGGTTAAAAGAATATCTAATCCATATGAATTGAGAAATAAAATGTTTGCATGGCCAGTATAGGTGAGAAAAATATAAGAAAGAAAACACTATTTTAGTCTTATTCTAGTGAAACTGAATTTTCTGTATTTAAGTATTCAGTCATGACAAAGATCTCCCACATGAAGATTCAGCCAGGGCTCTTCTTATAAAGATTAAATCCTTCTTTTAATACCATTCAAACAATGCACAAACAGTCACTGTACAGCCCATGGGTAATCCAAAGCTCCTAGGAACCCCCATCATGTAGACCAGACTGACTTCTTGATTACACAGACTTAGACTGACCATGCAGGACCTTAGGCTCCCAGTGGGAGGCACCCCTGGCAGGGATGGCATGGCCCTTCTGCAGCCCAGACACCAGGCACCTCATCTGCTACCACCCACCAGGTTGGAAAGTGTTTGGCCTGTGCTTGGCACCTCTTGAACCACCCGGAAGAGTCCAAATTGTCCTCTCTACTAATAAGGTTCAAGAGGGTATGCATTTTGTGTGCAGGCTTCAGCAACTAGTAAGGAAGCATCGTGTGTGACTGTGTGGAAGCCATTCCTGGGACGTGGACAGACAAAGGCATCAGTGGCATTGTTCTTCCTGAGAAAAGAATGTACCTCTCAGTATGTGCTCATTTATTCTTCTGAGGAATAAGCACACGGTTTCTGCAATGTGTTACTAACTATATCACCCATTGGGGCAATATTGCCATCCATAAAAGTGTTTCTAACAACTGACAATCACTTTCTGACAGTTACTTAACAATAGCTATCTTCATACTATGTTCTAAAGGTTTTATGCTTATAAAGGCATTTGATCCTCAAAACAACCCTCTTCTACAGGGAACTGAGGCACATGGTTAACTAAGTTACCGCCATTCACACAGCAACAAAAGGCTAACCAAGGAGTTAAAGCTAGGCAGGACTTTTTTAATGTTTCTTTATTCAGTCAAACAAGTAAGCATTTTAAGTGTAAAAATAGATGTTTAGGAATTCTGAGAAACTAAGCAAAAAATGATGATGAAGCATGAGTAGAGAAGCCAAATATACACACTACGATGAAATGCAGATGAACTGAGACACCAAAGACAGAGAGGAAAGGAGTGCAGCAAGCGGCCGCACTGAGCAGACAGAAGGACCAATGCACAGAGTGTGCATGTCACATCTTGAGCATGCAATGCACGAGACCAGGGGACAAGCATTAAAAACAGTAAATGTACTTCTCTGCAGAGTTCACAGAAAAAAAAAGTAAATAAGCACATTATCTTATTTAGAAAACGATTAAGAGCTACAAGCAGCCTATATTATGCTGAGTATAACAATCTGAGAAAACTAATGTTAACTGTTGTCCTCTTTTGTCTATAGCTATGTGTAACTTGTTTTGTTAATAGTTCTTATTTAAAAAATCAAAGTACCAGGACAATCCATAATCCAATCTTTATTTCAAATATCACTGTCCGAAGAGCCCAAATTGAAAAATCTCTATCAAGAAAACAACTGTTCACAGTGTGGTATCTTAAAAATCATTATAAAAGCTATATCAAAATTTTTCAGGGTAGGCACAGTGGCTCATGCCTGTAATCCCAGCACTTTGGGAGGCCGAGGAATGAGGATCGCCTGAGCTTAGGAGTTTGAGACCATCCTGAGCAACATAATGAGACTAAAAAAAATTAAAAATTAGCCAGGCATGGTGGTTTGCACCTATAGTTCTAGCTACTTGAGAGGCTGAGATGGGAGGAACGCTTGAGCCCAGGAAGTCAAGGCTGTAGTGAGCTATGATGGCACCACTACACTCCAGCCTGGGTGACAGAGCAAGACCCTGTCTCAAATAAAATTTAAAAATAAAAAGATAAAAAAATTCTTACATCTGAGAAGTTCCATAGTAACCCCTCCGCTTCGCTGTGTCCGTTCACTAAACATTGCCACCTGTCCTTTCTTGAAAAGAAACATCCATTATTCTGACATAGTTTCCCTCTTACATTTTTGTTGTTAAGGTGATCTTCTTAAGGGTAAGTAATAAATGGCCGCTTGTTTGTTTTTTCTCTGCACATGGAAAATTAAAAGTTGGCAACCCTCTCAAGGCTGCAGTGAGCTATGACGGGCACCACTGCACTCCAGCCTGTGCGACAGAGCAAAACCTGACTCCAAAACAAAAGAAAAGTTGGCAACTCCCTATAAGCTCACATTTAGGTTTAATGGTATAGAAAACAGCCCCAAATGTGGACGCCTCTACTTCAGATACTTAGTGTTAAGAGGTCAGAGGACAGGAAAGGGAGAAGTGGCTCTGTAATGAACGGCCTGTGGCAGGTTAAAACAACGGAATGCTGGATAGCACACTCATCTGCAGGTGGAGGTGTACTGTTGGCAAGCAGGTGCTGAGTGGAGCATGATCCCATCCTGGGTTCAGAATGCCAACAGCAAGGACAAGGGCTGCCTGGGATCACGTCAGGCTTAGGGCCTCTCTGGGGAGCTGAGCTCATAACCTGTTCTTTGCACATCACAGAGGCAAAGAAAGGATAAAAGCTCTGAAACAGTCCTTTCCTCTGTCTGACCTCCTCGCCTTCTTGCTTTTGGTAAAAGCATATGCCAGAAGTCTCAGGCTGCAATCCTTGCCCATTCAGCCTATAGATGTTTTTATTGTGCCTCACACTATTCCAAAACCCAGGAAATGACACACACATATTTTTTTAATTGGATTTCAGACTTCTGTTGGGGGAAAAAAAAAAAGAACAGAGGACTCAAACTCCCAAAGAGCACCAATCCACCGAGGCCCTAAAGACATGTGCCCCAGGCACCACAAGCCCACCACTCCTTCCCATCCTAAGGCCACTTTACCTACTCAGGGTATCTGCCAGACCCAGAAGTCAGCCTCTGAGGACCCTAAGGGAGCACCCCAGTGTTCAGCAATCCTAAAACAACCAGCCGCTTTCTGCTGGTGGGTTGGAAGATATGTTTCAATAACACACCAAACATATTAAAACACATCACCTCAAATTGATTTCTAATGTACTTTTCCTATTTATTTTTAATCTGGCTAGATCTAAATAAGGCCACATTAAACCTCTTTATATTTTAATTACACTAAGCCAAACCTTTGAAAGAAAAAGGAAGCTGGGCGCGGTGGCTCACGCCTGTAATCCCAGCACTTTGGAAGGCCGAGGCAGGCAGATCACGACGTCAGGCGTTCAAGATCAGCCTGACCAATATGGTGAAACCCCGTCTCTACTAAAAATACAAAAATTACCCGAGTGTGGTGGTGCATGCCTGTAGTCCCAGCTACTCGGAGGCTGAGGCAGGAGAATCGCCTGAACCCTGGAAGCAGAGGTTGCAGTGAGCCAAGATCAAGCCACTGCATTCTAGCCTAGGTGCAGAGCAAGACTCCATCTCAAAACAAAAAAAAAAAAAAAAAAGAAAGAAAAAGGAAAAGGAAACAGTGGCACCTAACTGTATACGTGGCTTTGTTCTTGAAGGTATATCAACTGCATATTAATTCTCAGCCATAACCATTGATTTCCAATTCATTTTAATTTCGATTGACTACATATAATTTAGCAAAGAACATTCAGCAGTTCCCATCTTCCCAAAAGCTAGCAAAATGCTAAGTGTCGGCTATGCTTACATCTTAGAAAATAGCAAACTCTAATTATTTTAGGTAATATAGCTAATGGAGAATTAACAGAGTACATTTTGTTCAGCTAACCTTAATAGACCCTTCATAGTCTCTGTATGATATAATCAAATATTCAGAATACCAAAAATTTTGGCTCCTTCCCCAACCATTTCTTCTATTACAGAAATTCTGAGTTTTTGATTATCTGAAAACACAATGGTTTTAGTCAATTACAATTTTCTTAAATAAAAACAAACACAGAAATCTTCAAAACTGATAGCTAGGAGTTAACCACCACTAATAACTCTGACCTTGGGAAATCACTGTGTAGCAATATCAGGACATGTTTAAAAAAAAAGAGGAAGAACTGAAATCTATATTAATTTCTATAAGTATTAAGTGATACAGGAATATAAAACGAGCTTTTCCAAATACATCTAATATAGTGCTGTAAAGAAATGTGGTAGAGGCTGGGTGCGGGGGCTCACACCTGTAATCCCAGCACTTTGGGAGGCCGAAGCGGGCAGATCACGAGGTCAGGAGATCGAGACCATCCTGGCTAATACGGTGAAACCCTGTCTCTACTAAAAAAATAAAAATAAAAAACATTAGCCAGGCATGGAGGCGAGCGCCTGTAGTCCCAGCTACTTGGGAGGCTGAGGCAGGAGAATGGCGTGAACCCAGGAGCTAGAGTTTGCAGTGAGCCAAGATCGTGCCACTGCACTCCAGCCTGGGTGACAGAGTGAGACTCCATCTCAAAAAAAAGAGAGAAATGTGGTAGAAAATTTAAAGTTTAGGACGTTCTGCATCATGACCTTGAAAGGTTGTTTCATGTTAAATGTATCAACAATTACACTATTGGTAAGTTTTCTAAAACTAAAACAATTTAATATGCCAATCTCCTCCCTTTCCTTTGCATCTGGTTTAAGTGTAAACCCAAATTAACTGGTAAACTATTGAATACACTTTTCCTGGGTGTTTCTACACTTATCCTGTAGATACAGAGTGAAATAAGAGACAAAAAAGTGACAGAAAGTCCAGGGGTTATATTGAAGAAGAGTGATAAAAATCTGTGGGTTAGGTTTGTTTTGTTTTGGAAATAAGGTCTTACCCTGTCATCCAAGCTGGAGTGCAGTGGCGTGAGCATGGCTCACTGTAACCTCAACCTCCTGGGCTCAGGTGATCCTCCCACTTCAGCCTCCCAAATAGCTGGGAGTACAGGTGCACGACACCATGTCAGGTTAATTTTTTTGTATTTTTAGTAGAGACAGGATTTCAACATGTTTCCCAGACTCCTGGACTCAAGCAATCTACCTGCCTTGGCCTCCCAAATTGTTGGGATTACAGGCATGAGCCACCATGCCTGGCCCAGGTTTTTGTAAACTACTTGGGAGGCATCCCAAAAGCTCTGCTCATACAAGCAGTAATCAAGAAAATGGCTTCATGCTCACTCCCGAAATCAAGCAAGGCACATCCCCTGGGAACTGTAATCTACAGAGAGGTTCAGAGAGAGACAAGCCACCTGTTACGGGCCTCAGGTGCTGACCACAAGCAAAGCAGACAGCAACTGAGGCAAAACCTGACTCTTGTGTTCTCTTCTTGGGCACTGCTGAGTGTCGAAGCTGAGACTCACAAGGTGTCCTCAATGTGCACTCCTGGAACAGGACACCGTCCTAAGCTACCTGATGCTGCCAGCCTGCTCACACTTCCATCTCCCATCATTAGCAAAAGACTTCATAAAACCACATACCCTACCCACCCTTTAAACACAATCTGACATTACAGCTGGCTCTAATTATACAGTGGCAAGCAAATTGAACTTAAGAGGAATATGCCTTTATATATCTCGCTGGCAATAATGACTACCAAATCAATAATAAAATGATCGTATTCGTATGAGGATGTGTGGGTGTTTAATAACAACACATGGCACATACTAATTTTTAGACCTTATAAGCACCATTTATAGATATCGCCACATATTAATTTTATATGGAACGCTGCAGACTCTGAATTTTGACTAGTTGTCAAAACCATTAAAATATTACCTTGCAGAAATTTGAGTCCTTGTTGCTCCTTACAGCATATTCAAACTGTAAGAATGTACTGGAATCCAATCACACCCTCACCCTCTTCCCAAACCACAAAAAGTGCACAGGGAAAAAAATGCACTGGGCAAGAAGATAGCTTATAGAATGCAAAGTACAGCTTATAAGAGGTAAAGTTCAAATGAGGAAAAAGCACATGAGGACTAGTGTATTACAGCCAAACTATATATGGGTAAGTCTCATACTACAACTAATTTTCTCTAGGATAATAAGGCACTCACTTTGTAAAGGTGAGAGTCAGTAGGGAAAGTGCACCCTGTGCACACCCACAAGGCGGCTCTAATTTTTGAAAAGCATCCCCACATACCATGTGTTGCCACCTCCAGCATCACCAAGACCAGGCTAACGTGGGCACAGAGGCAATCAGAAATGTACAGGCAAGTGTGCGGTGTGCAAGGGTGCAGTAGAGCAAGGGTGCAGAAGAGCTCCATAACCAGAACCAGGGGCACAGCGCCATCAAGGGGCCGCTATGACCTCAATCCAAACCTCCACAATGAGAAGTTGCTGTGGAATAAGAAAGCGGAAACATAACTTTCAAGCTAGTATTATATTTCTCTAAGCTCATGGCTTCAAGTGGCAGTAAGCCCAGGCAGGTAAGACATGAATTTCTGTTACCTGTTTTTCTCATAATGATCAATACCTGCATCAGCATAGAGGCATAAAATGTCTAAACAGGACTTTCTTTAAAACAAAATTCCAGAGTGTATATATTCAGATTATTTTTATCTCTTCAAAATAACTACCTTGGGAAGCTATACATATTTATTCCACTGACGTTCCACTATTAAAAACATTGTTTAAATTCATTGCACAATCTACATTGCCATCTCTCAAAGACAATGTAGAAATGATTCCTGTGTTGGCCAGAAAGTTAAGATAGAAAGTTTCTAAGTCCCCTTACAATTCTAATAAATTATTCTGGCCTTCTAGGAATAATATAAGCATCTATGATTTAATAAAATATAGCTCAGTCTTAAATAACAAGTTCAACTCTTTATACACACACAATCAAATATTATATGATATCCAAACAAGTGGTCACTCAGTTGTACACCTTTCTCTATTCTACAAAATCTGTCTACAAGGCAGCCCATTCCAACTTCAGACGATTTACTCACTTAAAGCTAAAAACAAAAGGTTTAACCTCTGGTGCCATACAGAACAAGGTTTGAACATAAAGTACACAAATCAGAAATTTAATCACTAGTGATTAAACTGACTGTGACTAATTTAGACTAAGTATTGCTTAGTCATTCACCGAAAAATGGAATATCCATTCATATTTTCCTTGCAAGGCTGAAGTTTTAGAAGAATTAAGATGATAACGTTTGAGTGTCAGAATTCTTACAGAATAAAAGGTTAATTTATATAAAATAATATTCTTAAAGGGAAAGAATCATTGATTATTCTAAACTCTGAGCAAAAGTAACTTGCCCTTCAGCAAACCCTCCATCTTTCATCACTGCAAATAATCAGTAGAATTTATTTATTTATCAAGCCAGTAGTGCTCAACAGAGGCAGAGGTAGGAAAGAAGGGGGAAGTAGGTCACCCCAGGGGAACTTTTAAAATATGTGTGGGGTTTCTTGAGTGGCATTTAAGGGACACAGGGCCAATGCTGCTAGAATTCCCACATGTGAGACAGTTCTTCACAGCAAAATATCATCTTGCCTTTTGCACAGCTGGAGCAACTCACTTGACATTTATGTGTATGAAAAATCTATTTATGCTTCTCTAAACCTTAAACCTACTTCCATTTCACATATCATCAAAAAGTATTTTTGCATATTTAACTAATTCCTGTCTCTCCCAGGAATGCAACTCTGTGTATATTGAGTAAAGGCTTTACTTTGTTTTGTGCAGAACTTTAGCAAATACTGTTCACCATTTCAGAAAGATATCATGGAACCCAATGCTGTTCAATGACTCTCCCTCCCCGACATAGTCCACCAATAAAGTATTTTCACTGGTCACCTTCATGGTGAATCTATTATAATCTATTATATTGGATGCAATCTATATATTGGAGGCAGGTACAAGCATCCAACTACTTGATTTTATTCTCTAGGTTAGTCATGTCCAAACATTTTGAAGTGCATATCATTTTATCATAAATTACATATATTTTTCCATTGTATTATTTATGCACATTATATTCACTTTTCTGACAGTATGTATAGGTAAGTTATTTACCTGTTAATTTCATTTCAGGATACTCAGAGAAATGTTACAAATATTTGTTATCAAAACACTAAAACTACCATTCAATCCAGCAATCCCACTACTGGGTATCTATCCAAAGGAAAAGAAGTCATTATATGACAAAGCCACATGCACACGCATGTTTACAGCAGCACAATTCACAATTGCAAAAATATGGAACCAACCTAAATGCCCTAAATGCCCATCAGCCAACGAGTGGATAAAGAAAATGTGGCATACATATACCATGGAATACTACTCAGCCATAACACAAAATGAAATAAGGGGCTTTGCCGCAACTTGGATGCAGCTGGAGGCCATTATTCTAAGTGAAGTAACTCAGGAATGGAAAACCAAACATCAAATATTCTCACTTCTAACTGAGAGATGAGCTATGAGGACACAAAGGCATAAGAATGATACAATGGACTTCGGGGACTAAGGGGGAAGGATGGGAAGAGGATAAAAGACTACACACTGGGTACAGTGTACACTGCTCAGGTGATGGGTGCACCAAAACCTCACAAATCACCACTAAAGAACTTACCCATGTAGCAAAAACCACCTGTTCCCCCAAAAGCTGTTGAAGTGATTTTTGAAAAGAGTCTGATTAAGTTGAAACCCCTGATCCATAGAACCTCAGGAACGTCCTTCTACCTTGGTTCTTTCCAAATTAGGTTTAACAAGCAAGTGAAAAAGGAGCATAGGGGACAGGTGTACCCCAAGTCATTCGCTGACGCTTTTATTTGTATACCTGGCAGGGAAGCAGGGAAATTCATGCTCTGGGAGCGAAGATAAAAAGCTCGATTTCTGTTCTGTTCTGCTCAATTTCTTATTTTTAGTCCAAGAAGCTGCTCGTGGCCTGTAGAAAAGTGCCATTCTACAGAAGGATAAGCTAGACCTGTGCTTTTATTTAACTATGGGGACCTTCATTATGGAAACCTTGAAGGAAACTGGATAAAAATCAGGAAAATGTCAAGAAGGCCAGTAAATTAAATAATCTCAACATAATTTACAAGCAATTTCTTTTTCTTCATTTTAGTTTTTCGTTTGAGATAGGGTCTCATTCTGTCACCTAGGCTGGAGTGAATTGGCTCAAACACGGCTCACTGCTGCCTCAACCTCCTGGGCTCAAGGGATCCTTCTGCCTTAACCTCCCATGTAGCTGGGACTACAGGTACAGGCCATCATGTTCGGATAATTTTTTTTTTTTTTTTTTTTTTTTTTGAAGAGACGAAGTCTCACTATGTTGCCCAGGTTGCCAGGCTGGTCTTGAACTCCTGGGTTCAATCAATCCTCCCACCTCAGCCTCCCAAAGTGCTGGGATTACAGGTGGGACCCACCACACCCAGTTCGCTATTTATTTTTATTTTTGCTGACATGTTTAAATACTTAGGCTAGGGAAAACTTGAAGAACTTTTTTAATGCTCATACACTAAGGCATACATGTTTTGGTGAATTTATGATCTTCACTTCCAGTATAACACTCAACTAGGACACGCAAAGTCAAGGACAGAGATTTTTCCATTTCCAAAAAGTGAAACAGATCTCTCTTTTGTGCCCTATGCCAGCAGTGGCCACATAAACAATAGGGAAATAATATACCCATGAAGATAGCTCATCTCCGCAAGGCACTTATTAAAACCTTGCACTTCTCCTTCGTCCATAACACACGGTCTCTGGAGGGAGCAATACGAGCCAGCTGACAAAAACAGAAGCTGGCATGAAGGTCAGGCGGCCTGCTGCTCTGCAGTCCCCACAGACATCTCCTGATGTCCCATCTGTGGTGCAGAACAATAGTACCTGTCACCTAGGGCCTTGACAAGGATATTCTCACTCTAACTTTTGGAAAGCACACTACTCCCTTTCAGTGTCAGCACAGGCCCTGAGCCTGAAGGCCCACTAAACCCAGGGGCTGAGCCCGAGGACCCGCTAAACACAGGTCCTGAGCCCGGGGGCCCGCTAAACACAGGGGCTGAGCCCGGGGACCCACTAAACACAGGGGCTGAGCCCGGGGACCCGCTAAACACAGGCCCTGAGCCCGGGGGCCCGCTAAACCCAGGCCCTGAGCCCGGGCCTAAAACACAGGGGCTGAGCCCGGGGACCCGCTAAACAGCTCTTCCAGCCCCTCCCCGTGGCACTGTGAATTAAGGCATTTCTAAGGAGAAAGGTCTGAGTACCTCCTGCCAGCACCCATCACAGGTATTGAGGAATGCAGCTGAAGGAATAAACCTATCAATAAGCCAGTGAGTCTCCTGCACTGCCATGCAAAGAAGCCTGAAATTTGAATTTGTCCATGGTTGTGAGTTGCCTGGAACAGGTCCAGGCTGTGTGGTCCTCCTAATATCATTTACATTCCATGACCTACCACAGCCTTGGCCAAAGTACACACTAAGTAAGCGTTCAGGGAATAAATGAATGTACTCTTACTTAGCAGCTGTCTGTATTACTGGCTTCATTATTTCCAACTGTGCAAGCGCACTAAGTATTAATTATTACTGTAGAATGAAATTCGCCAAGCTACTGAACGCAACTTTATTGCAAAACCTGGCTATGAGAAAAAGGTTGACATGACATCATAGAAAACCTCGTGGACTGGAACCTGATGAGGAAGGCCACGTCACAGCTCCAACTCTGCCGTTACTCAGATGGATAAATGCAGGCAAAGTCGTCTTCAAACTGCTATTAATAATTTCATGTCTTCACCAAAGTTTGATTAACAATCACGACACTTGTACTTAGCCAATCATGGCAAGAAAGAATCAACAGGGACCATGTACTATCATTAGAACATTTTACAAAAGAAAAGACGTTTTGAATTGATAAACAGTTCCCTCCATGTAGATAATGTGCTTTTCGATTCATACTCTGATACAGTGACTTCTGAGCCTGGAAACACTGCTTAATACAATGGACCTCTGATGTATCATCTGCAAACCAGGCTGGATTAAATCAGCGGCTCATGACTTGGGGTGATTCTACCCCTCCACCCCTCCCCAGGGGCAGGAAGAAGTGTCTGGAGATAGTTTTTGTTGTCACAACTAAGGAGTGGGAGGTGCTACAGATACCTGGTGAAGTGAGGCAAGGAACACTGACTGCTGCTTACCATCCTACAAGGCGTGGGACAGCATGCGAAACAACAGGTTCCTGTTAACTGTACCGAGATTGAGAAACCCTGGATGACATTATTTTTAAACTCCCTAAAATTCAAAAAATGTTGAATCCAAATGTGTAACTACTTTTACACAGTTGTAAACTGTACTTGCAAGTAAAGTAAACTTTACTTACAAAGTTGCTAAGTGTGGGACATCAGAAGCCTCTTCATAAGCCATAGCTGGCCTAGGGTAGAAGTTACAGCTACTCTGGGCTGAAAGCTCTACGATCTTGAGAGACAATTTGTTTGGAAATAAATGCAACGTAAGCCTTCAAAGCCGTGCCTACTAACCTCACACTTCGCGCATCACGGTGATTAATGTGTAACTGTACCCTTCACAGCTTCCTTTCTTTGTTCTCTCGCCCTTTACTCCACAGCGATGGGCACTGTTTGTTTTGGACACAGATGCAAGCCAGTTCTGAAAAGACAGACAATTATATTCTCCTTGTCCTCATAGTAAAAGAATAAAGTGGCCCTAAAGATTACTAATGATCGACTGCGATAAAATAGATGGGCATCACTGATTCACAGAAAACACAAAGACCACAGCACTGCTCAAATGGGGCCGCTCCTTCAAGCTCTTGGTCTGTAAACCTTAACAATTCCTCTTCTAAGCTGAATTGCATGTGTGAAGCTGCCCAGAAACAGTCACATATCTACTAGGAATAAAATTACAGCAAGCTATAGTTTTGGAAGAGAAAGGGGAAAAAAAAATCTTTGTTCTAACCATTCTCAGAAATTGCGTACATAAAATAGAGATTTGGAAGCACTATGCTGGCATCTCTAATAATTCACCTTTATGATGTCAAAGGCCAGGACTAAAGGCTATAATGATAGGGAATTAAAGGATATTCTTTGCCATAAAACAAAGAGTAGAGCCTTTGTATTTTCTTTGATATGTGACCATAATTATAATAAAATGAACAGCTGAAAGGTCAGTGCTTACATTTTCAATAGAACCCAAAGTCTTAGAAGCCTATACACAGAATCCCAAAATGTTAGGAATTTTGTAAGATTTCTTTCCTGAATGAGCTTGTCACTAGTTGACACAAAATCACTCATCCTTTATTCACTGGGCATCCAACATGTGCCAGACAATCACTAGGCTCTGGAAATAAATGGCAAAAAGCCCTTACTCAACCCAACAAGTTTTCTGGAGAACACAGAAAAGTAAAACTCTACACCTCAGAATGCAATCGTGGACAACAGTACATCGTGGTAGGAAAGCACACAGTATGTATCGTCCACTGTCTTTTTTTTTTGAGACGGAGTCTCGCTGTGTCGCCCAGGCTGGAGTGCAGTGGCACGATCTCGGCTCACTGCAAGCTCCGCCTCCAGGGTTCAGGCCATTCTCCCGCCTCAGCCTCCTGAGTAGCTGGGACTACAGGTGCCGCCACCACGCCAGGCTGATTTTTTGTATTTTTAGTAGAGACGGGGTTTCACATGTTAGCCAGGATAGTCTCCATCTCCTGACCTCGTGATCCGCCCGCCTCGGCCTCCCAAAGTGCTAGGATTACAGGCGTGAGCCATCGCGCCCGGCCTGCACAGTTCACTTTGAAGGAGGCTTGGAGCCTCCTTTTAGGAGCAAACTTCACAAGAAAAGCAGACACAAATATACAAAAGCCCACAGGGAGCAAAGACACCATCCCCTCCAAACACACAAAAAGGAGGGTGTCCATGGGTTGCACAAACCATTAGACAAAGAGTAAAAAAGGCCGACTTAAACAATGGAACACAGTGAAAAAACATTCACAGAAACATGAATGAAAGTGTTATAAAGTCTGCGTTGTTCTCAACCTGGCACCAGGATGTGCTTGCAGAGTCTCAGGCTTGGCCAAGCTTCCCACTCCCAACTCCCAGATTTAATCAAGTCACACTTAAATGACAGGATCAGCAGCATAAGAAGCCAGTAGGTTTGTGCACATTCCACATTCATGGTAAATAAGAAAAAACAATCTAACTAAAACTAGAGCACATCCAGATAAACATATAGCTGACCCCACCAGCGAAGTGCTTATCAATTGTGGACCACAGACTGCATCTGGTCAGCAGACGTATTCTGTTTCTCTTAGCAGTATCCTAAGATATTTAAAACAGTATTTTTAAATACAGAGACTTCACATTTTTAAAACTGCAGATTTCCAACTTCAGTTTTGTTTATTTTTTAAATAATAGCCACCTCCTTTAGAACATACAAGATCCACGGTTTGCTGCAGTCTTCACCACTCCCTACTGCCTCCAAAGCACTAAGGGGATTTTCTCACTATTTCTTATAGTAGACAAGTACCTATGTCCAGTTTTCTTTTTTTCTTTTTTCTTTTTTTTTTTTTTTTTTTTTTTGAGACTGAGTCTCGCTCTGTTGCCCAGGCTAGAGTGCAGCTGTGCAATCTCGGCTCACTGTAACCTCCACTTCCTGGGCTGAAGCAATTCTCCTGCCTCAGCTTCCTGAGTAGCTGGGATCATAGGCTTGCCACACCAGGTAATTTTTGTATTTGTAGTAGAGACGGAGTTTCGCTGTGTTACCCAGGCTGGTCTTGAACTCCTGACCTCAGGGAATCCACCCTCCTCATCCCCTCAAAGTTCTGGGGTTACAAGGGTGAGCCACCATGCCAAGGCTTGCCCAGTTTTCAAAGGTAAAGAAAATAAAAATAAAAGTGAGACCAAATGAACTCTGAATTTTTTTCTGTCTGCCTACTTCCCTTATTACTTTCCTTTGGACATCCAAATTGTTGGCCCTGGATTTAGATCTTAACCCATTTGCCACACAGCACCAAGTAAGTGTACCAGGTGTAACCAGATTAGAAAATCAAAGCCAGGAGTCAGACAGCTGCTCTTCTATGAACTGGGCTTTGATTGGCATCAGCACTACCCTACATCCATTCATACAGGCCTGGAATTGTGGCTATAATCTGGTCTTTGATTTTTATTTAGAAATAAATCATCATAACAGTAATAATGACCAAATACTATTTTTTATACGTTGTCACTCCGGGAAGTACTCACAAAAGAAGAAAGGATGAAAATTAAGCAATAGCTCATAATTACAGAACCACTGACCCCTCGGGAGCTTGGAAGGTCCCAGTGTCAGGATCAGTGCTGGGGCTCCATGCTGCAGGGAAAATGAGATAAAAATGGTCCATTCGGCACCTCCAATAATGTAGACCATCTGGTCAGGACTGAGAAGTCACCACAGAGGCTCTTGATGGCATACTCTAAGACTGCATGTGTTTGGGGGCATGTGCCCATCCACAGACAGACTGGGAGTTCAAATTCAGGAGTTCTATCAGGCCTAGAGCCTAAGCAGAATATCAAAACCCATCATCACAGAAAAGGGGAAAAGCCCACATTTGCTAAGCACCAAAACCATCTGCCTAGCACAGTGCTGAGTGCCTGACACACACCACAACTACACCAAGTTGTCGCCTTAAAAATAACCTGTTTCCCCTAGGGCTCACACTGGGGAAATGATCCGAGCAAAGTTACCAGGTACACTGCTCCCCAGTCTTCCCCATCTCCAAAATTCACTCCACTTCTCATGCTAGAGAACAAAGGAGTAATCCTGGATTCTTCCCGTTTGCCTACCCTCTAACCCATCAGCAATTCTGTAAATTACACCTCCAAAATACTCAAGTCCCTCCACTTCTACCCACCTCCATGCCCCACTCCCCAGCCCAAGGTCACCTCCCTGACTCCCAACTGGACACCTGCAATGGCACCCTAACCGGTCTGAATAAGCTGCACAGACCTCAACGAGGCCTTCCTGGGGCCTCCAGCCATTTCCCACTCAGGCCCTGCCCTCCTGCCTCAGGGTCTTCTCTCCTTCCTCCAGGGCACCAAGCTCTTTCCCTACAAACCACCTCAGGGGCTTCTCTCTGCCTGAACTTCCTTTTGCTTCCATTCCCCACCTGGCTAGCAGCTACTCATCCTCAGGCACCTTTTCTAGCCCACAAATCTGCATTAGGCACTCCTGTGGATCTTTTTCAGGGTTAAAGTCTGTATTTACGTATGTTTGGCTGATTAGTTGCTACCTGTCTCTCACTGGACTACAAGCTCCATGAAGGCACGTGTCATGTCTGCATAGTCACCCCCATACACACAGTACACAACTGACACAAAGTGGATACCCAAAAAAAAAGCCTCACCCCTACGTTCCTCAATTCACTCAAAAAAAAAAAAAAAAAAAAAAAGGACTGGAGCAATGCTGATTTAATCTAAAAAGCTCCTGTCATGATAATCTTAAAAGCTATCAGAATAGCTTGCTTAAATACCAAAATGTAAAAGTGTTGTACTCTCTATCTGTCCCTCTAGTTAAACACATTCTCTCTGGCTAGTTACAGGGAAAAGAAATGAGATGCATGCACTGCTGTTCATCTCCTGAGGTCCCCACCTGATACTTTTCAAACAGTTTATTAATCAATTATTAATTGTGGCAGCAACCACACTTTTATCATTTCACATCCATCTTCAGGAGGGATACACAAGCATTGTCAGAGCTTGCCTCATTACTTCCAGCCTCATTAAGAGAATGTTTCCCATATGAGCTCAAATCAACACAAAATGAAGAAGGTTCACCAGGTGACACTGAGCAGGGCCCCCACTACTGCGACATCATCCCCAAAAGGGACACATAGGTCAAAGGAACAGAGCTGTGACAACTCTGATGGGTTCAGAGTTCAGGTTTCACTTTTCCATTGCTACCGTGGAAAAAATCGTTCGTATTTGCAAAATAAAATACAGATAATTATCCTAAAGCACTATCCTTTAAAAAATTCATACAAATGCTTAAAACAAAGATTATATGTGTATGAGTGAACTGAAAAGCTTCATTTCCCCCAAGCATCTTCTAATTTCATCGTTCTGCTTTATTTTGCTTAAGTACAAGATGCTGATATTTATACTGCTTGCTGTTATTCACTGTAGTAAATAGTGCATTGTTTTTTTTTTTTTCTTATGGACCTAAATAGTTTTCTTCAATTGGAGGTATGTTCCTATAATAAACTATCCTCAAAATATTGTTGCCAATGCTACAAGATGGAAATGTTTTGTAAAGTGTAAAATGCTATTCGAATGAAAGGAGGACATCTGTATTCCTCAAACAGAAAGCAAAACATTTACCCACAGCTTGCACTGATGTGTTACCACTGAGATCACCTCTTTTTAGCCAAGTTCAACTACATCTTCTCAGCTCCTATTTTTTTATTGGCAACTGACAAGACTTACCATGCCATTCCCTGCCTTCCCTCCCTTATTTCTCCACTGGCTTCCCTGTGACTGAAACACCTGGTTTTCCTCCCCCTCAGACTACTTCTTAGTTTCTCTCACTGACTCCTTTCCTGGGCAAGGACCATAGTCATGGAACTGTTCTTTTCTCTCAGTGCTAGTTTATTCACCCTAACACATGCTTTTTAGGATCACCCCCATAGTCGCTGAGTATTTCCTAACTGGCTTTCCCCTGATCCAACATCAGAGTTTCTCTCTCCAATGAAAAGCCATTTCAGGGTTTTCAATGGTTTTCAATTCAATGGTTTTCTGTTGTTTAAGGATGAGCCAAAGAATATGTTTAGTTTTTCGCAATGCAAAACCATTTTGCTTTTATCAAAATATATTTTCTATAATATATTAATACATGATATAAGCATTCCTAAAATAATATTTTAGTAGAGTAATTTGATAAATGCTTTGTTTTAACTTTTATTTTCAGTTAGGTTACATGTGCAGGTTGGTTACATAGGTAAACTCATTTCATGGGGGTTGGTTGTACAGATGATTTCATCACCCAGGTATTAAGCCTAGTATCCATTAGTTATTCTTCCTGATCCTCTCCCTCCTCCCACCCTTTGATAAGCCCCAGTGTGTGGTGTTCCCCTTTATGTGTCCATGTGTGTTCATCATTTAGTTCCCACTTGTGAGAACATGCGGTATTTGGTTTTCTCAATCCAATGTTGTATAAACGGAATTTATCCTTTCCACTCTGCCTCCAGCCCACCAAACCTACCTTTCCTGCTCACTCCCCCACTTCACCAGCAGCAGCATTCTTTCTTAATTAAAATAATTAACTGAAAGAATGAACACTTATCTAATGGTGATTTTCAAACCTTCCTTCAGCTCTCTGGAGAATGGAAACCTTGACCCACTTGAAGGAGTGATGGGGGAAGGAGGGGTTAAGGCTTCTGCTTCCTTGGTCAGACTGGGTGCTGGTGCTTCCTACACAACCTCCTGGAAGTGGCTTTCAGGTCGGCCGGTTCTTCATAGGAAGAATTCCAGGGCTTTCCATCTGCAAATCTGTCTTCACAGTCAGCCTGATCTCCCTCACTGCTGCTTTTTATCACCTTCTGCCTCTGCTCAGCAGTTGTCTGCTCATATATGGATTCAGTCCTACGAGTATTTGTTGAGCATGCACTTACCCACGTGTCAAGTCCCATGCCAAGCAAAGGAGGCTTATTACCACCAAAGTGGAATAAGAAGTGTAGTTTAAGATAAAACCACACAGGTACTGCAGTGAAGTTACACAGATGATACAGAGCACCGAAGATTCTTATGATGAACTTTAAAATATGCAAATTTACTTCTCTTTAAAGTGAAAGTTAAGTGAGTTTCCATCCCTACAAAAAAAAATTAGGTAATTAGCCAGGCATGGTGGTGCACAGTTATCTTCCCAGTCCATAGGCTGACGTGGGATCCTTTGAGCCCAGGAGGTCAAGGCTGCAGTGGGCCATGATGGTACCACTGCACTTCAGCCTGGGTGACACAGTGAGACCCTATCTCTAAAAAATAAAAATAAATTTTTTAAAAAGCGAAAGTTAACACAGTTCCTTCACTTTCCTTACCTCTGTCTTCACCAGATCACCTTCCCACCAATACCCTTTCTTTGGAAATGGAGTGAGAGCACACTGCAGAGGTTAACCAAGCTTAATATTTCTTGTGACCCCAATATTGTACAGCAAAGTGCTAAGTGATTCTGCAGTCAAGGGTTACATGCATCGCATCCTCAATGTGGCCTCACATCTAAGAGCATAATTAATAGCAGTTGTATGTTCATCTTCCTTCCTACTCAACCATTACACACCAAGTCAGTGTAGTCAAATCAATCCCTTTGGATACTCCAAGAAAAAAACCTCTCCTCTTTCAACCATTTCTCCTAATTCTGTAGTAACATAAGGAATAACTGAAGTTGTCCGTTTCAGCATCTTTCGAAGAGCTAAATGCATTCCAAGTTTTTCATATTACCAAGCACCAAAAACAACTCTACCGTACTCACCACCTGTTTGTCACTTTAACCTTTTTAGATGACAGAGATTAGAAAACAGAAGAGCCACACCACACTTATTTCAGCCAAGGACTGAAACTGGAGCCTGCCACAACCATCTTCTAGAACAGCTCCAACAGAGGGATCCAGAAGATGGACCACTAGCAAGTCATAGTGGAGTCCAAACAAACGTGAAGTGAGAGGGAGTCTTCAGCACGGGAACGGCCAGGTGGGTCGTGGTGACCAGCTGCCTTCCTCTGGCTATTAAGTACAACAGTCTTAACAGTAACAATGACCAGGCCTTCCCTTTATTTAGTTCCACTCGGGGCATTGGCGCATTCAGAATGTCCCTCTAAAGGCGTATGTAAAATAAAGCACACTTCGCACTTTAACCAGTGACTAAGGGAGATCAAAGGCAGGGGACAAAACCCACCCGGAGTTTTCCACCTCGCGAAAACTCTCTCACCAATCCCGCAGGTAACTGCAGCGCTGGCCCAGGTGTGCCCAGCTCGACTCGCGTCCACCTGGGACCAAGCTGGCCCAAGAAGACCCGGAGAGCAGGCGAGGGCGACTGTGGCCCGGGCACCCCCCGCAGTTCCAGGCGGTGGCAGGAGCCTGGGAGCCGCCGTCCCAGGCTGGCCAGGCGCCCGCCCGCCCTGCGCGCACTCCCTGGGCTCCCGCTCCCGAGGCTGGGCAGAACTCGCAGAGGAGGACAAGGGCAGAAAGCGGGCGGAGGGATGTAGCACTTGTCTGTCCAGGTACACGACGCTTGTCGGCTGAGGGGGACATGCGGGCAGACGGGGACCGTTAGCCCCCAGAGGAAACAAAAGCCAAATGCCCACCGCCGGGCGCTCCGTGGCTGGAGGACTGGCTAGGGGCCCTCGGGAGTCCCGTCCAGTCCCTCTCCCCCGGCTCCGGGCTGCGCTGGCTCTAGGGCGCCCAGGTAGCCGCGCCTGGCACCCTGACCCTGCCCTCGCGGCTGCTCGAGGCGCGGGGCTCTGCGGCGGCCGCGCCCGTCCAAAGTAGGCGACAAGTAAGGCAGCGCCTCTCGCGGGGAGCCCGGCGCGCGCCCTGGCTGCGAAAGAGAAACAGAAAGAGCCTGGGCCGGGACTGGGGCTATCCCCAACAGCCACCGCCCCCACCGGCCCGGCCCGGCCGGGCCCTCGCCGCGAGAGTCGCGCAGGCCCCTCCACCCGCCCGAGAACTGGGGCCACCCTGCACGGCGGCGGCCGTGGGCACCCACGCGGGCTCGCGACCATCCCACGCGGACGGCGGCGTCCTTCTCAGCGGAGCGGCGCACTGCGCAACGCATCCGGGTACCCCAGGCGGGGGGCGAGTCGGAGCGCGAGGTTCTCCAGCCCAGGCTGCGGCGCGCTGCCCGGCGGTGCTGGCGAGGTGGCGCGAGGGTGCACCGCGCGGGGTGGGGCGCGGGAGCCGCCCCTGCCCGCCCCGCGCGCATGCTCCCGCCGCACCTGCCTCGCTCCGGGTTCCACTCCCCGGGGAACCGGGTGGCGCTGGGCCCGCCGAGGTCCGGGCTTTCCCGTGGGAGGGAGGTGGCTGTGGCTGGATTTTTAGATGCGTCCTCCTCTGTATTTGTTCCCTTGGAAGGATTCCCCCAAATCTTGTCTACTTCCTGCCTGCCAGCCTGCTTCCTCGCAGAGATGTCCCAGTAGCTCTCCCATGCTTCATCCCAGCTCTTGGGGTTCACCGTCTGAAGGCTCTCTCCTCCGGATCCCTCTCGGTCCAGCTGCTCGCTCCGATTTTGCAACCTCCCCCATTCCCCTTTCTCGCTCTCGACTTTGCTACTCACAGGTACCTGGATACCATTTCCAAATAAAACAATACTCTTTCCAAGTGGCAAGAAGTGTTTACTGACCCTGTTCTAACTGCTTAGAATTGAGCAGGAAACAGGAGTTGGGCAGATCCTGCCCTCATGGAACTTATGGCCTTACTGGCCAACTTTGGTCCTTCTCAAAGCATTGTCGCCCGGTTTGGGAGGGCTGTATTAAATCGTTTATTTTGGCTTACAAATAAAGGTAGCTGGCAATTGAAGACTATATGTTGTGACTTTTGAATGAAATGTTCTTTCATAGGATGCCTTGTGTATAAACCCTAGTATGCAAATAATAGCTAGTAGGTACAAAATAAGTATTAGTTTGTTGCTTTCAGCAAGAAATTGAATAATTTAGCAGGATTAACAATGATACCATCCAAAATGATCTTTTTGGTTTGTCATGGGCTACCATAAACTGAGAATGAAAACTTGCTTTTTAGGTGAGACTGGGCATTGTGGAAACATAATTTCGTGTTCTTACTGAAAAGCGAAACATAAACCCCATTGCTAATGAAGTTTTTAAACTAGGAACAATGATCATAGAAATTTGTAAGTGCAAACACACACGATTTGTGTTCTGTGCTCTAGTCAGTTAAGAAAAATATATTAGCCAGGTATGGTGGCTCACATCTATAATCCCAGCACCTTGGGAGGCCAAAGAGGGCAGATCACTTGAGCTCAAGAGTTCGAGACCAGCCTGGCCAACATGGTGAAACCCTGTCTCTACTACAAATATGAAAATTAGCCAGGTGTGGTGGTGGGCGCCTGTAATCTCAGCTACTCAGGAGGCTGAGACTCGAGAATAGCTTGAACCTCGGAGGTGGAGGCTCCAGTGAGCTGAGATAGTACCTCTGCACTCCAGCCTGGGCAACAGAGCAAAACTCCATCTCAAAAAAAAAAAGAAAGAAAGAAAGAAAAAGAAAAGAAAAGAAAAAGATATTAGAGACAGAGAAAAGAAAGAAGTAGAAGACCTCAGTAGTGAGAGGAAAACATTTGAAACACAGTTCCAGCCCATTTTAACATTGTACTGAGGACTTAGAAAGTTGCATTTCTGTGACAACGGGCACTCCTGCAGGTACAACCTTTGGCTGGATACTTGCTCACCAAATTGGATGAAATTAGAATGGGACTCAGCAGGTGAGAGTTCCACTCTCTGCTACTCACAGAAACACAGATACCATTTTTGGTGAAGGACAAAGTGCTTCAATTATTGCAGTGTATCCCCAGTCCATGCCAGAGGTGTTTATTTATCACTGGAGATTCTAGGTATTAGTAATGGAGATATCAAAACGTCCCCAGCACAGAAAGAGTTAAGTGCACTTCTGGTTACACTAACCCTTCAGAAAAGTGTGTATTGATGTTATAATATATGAAATCAAAAAGAAAGCTGGATTGAAATTCAAATAAAGTGAATTTACATCAGCTTATCTTCACTTCTTGGGGGGAAACAATTATTTTTATAACATGTTTATTGATTATATTTGGTTTAAGTTTATGAAAGTAGAAACACTGTTTTCAGAGGCTGGGTTTAAATAAGAAAAAGGATACACCAATGAAACAAGTTGAAGCAGGCGGGAAGCCTCAGCTACAGCTACTTAAATGTAAGTGCATAGGTGCAGAGTGCTGACAACATATGATTCTGTTCAGAGAAGCTGACATCTGTCTTAAACTACACTGTTATTCAAATTTTATGGAAATACAAGCAGGAACACATTAGTACACTTCTTACAAAATTTTTGAAAAGCTGTTGTAGTAAATCCCTTTTATTAGAACAGCGGTAGGTTAAAATGAAATAGCCATGTTGTTGATTTTTATAACTTCACCAATGATCCATCGTGAGCAAAGGGGTTTATAACATTGGTAGTTACTAGGCATTTTACTTTTATAATTCAGTTGAATCCAACCAACTCTAAATGCAAAGTTGGCCAGACAGACAAAGATGGTTTGTTGTTAGGACAGAAATTGCTGATGGCATGATACAGAGAATCCCTTTCTGGAGGTCATGAAAACATAACAGGCACAGCAGTCCTATAACGTGTCTATCTATTGTCGATGAAAATGAAACCTTCCACCTGCTAAGATAGTGACTGGTTTTATTCAAGGAACTATCCATTTTTAAATTTTTGCTAAGTTTGTATATATTTTTCTGGTTGGTTTTGTATGTTTCTTTTCTTTACTTTTCTTTTTTGAGACAGGATCTTGCTCTATCACCCAGGCTAGAGTGCAGTGGTATGATTATGGTTCACTGCAGCCCCTACCTCCCAGCTCAACTGATCCTCCCACCTCAGCCTCCAAAGAAGCTGGGACCACAGTCATGTGCTACCACTTTGGCTAATTTTTTAAATTTTTTTGTAGAGATGGAGGTCTCCCTATATTGCCTAGGCTGGTCTCAAACTACTGGGGTCAAGCAATCCTCCCACCTTAACCTCCCAAAGTGCTGGCATTACAGGCATGAGCCACAAGGCCTGGCCTATATTTCTTTTCTAAGTAGGATTAAATTACATTGCTTTATTATTTGGTCAATAGCAGGATTGGCTCTTGATAGCAATGTGGGCTTTTGTGTGTTTTTTTTGAGACAAGGTCTCGCTCTGACACCCAGGCTGAAGTGCAGTGGTGCAAGCACAGCTTACTGCAGCCTTGACCTCTGGGCTCAGGTGATCCCCCTGCCTCAGCCTCCTGGGTAGCTGGGACCACAGGTGTGCAGCACTATGCCTGGCTAAGTTTTAAATTATTTGTAGAGATGGGGTTTAATATATTTTTAAAACTTGAGATTTTTTCTTAGCATATACTTTGAATGTGACCATTTGGAAAAATTTAACACAGAATGAATTACTTTATGTGCTGTGGTATAACTGAGGAGAATTATCTTAACAAAATTCTACACTTGCTTGGACAAGCAAATTGTCCACAGCAACTAAAAATATTTCATTAGTCGCTGTCTTCAACAACTATTATCATCAAGTTTATTTTCATGTTAATGCCACTGTTAATAATTTTCTATGTTACAGTTGTGTTTTCCTACATGGGTGGTCCAATATTAAGCTTCCTTTAATGGATTGAGCTATAAATAATTGCATAATGTACTATTTAAATGTAAATATTGGTTCAGAAAGAACTGTAAATTATATTGAATAATTAAAAATAATTTTATTTATTTATTTACTTTGGTAGAGATAGAGTCTCACCGTTTTGCCCAGGCTGGTCTTGAAATCCTGGCCTCAAGCCACCCTCCTGCCTTGGCCTCCCAAAGTATAAGATTACAGACATGTGCCACCATGCCCAGTCTAAAACCAATTTTAAATAAATGATATCATAAAGCTTTATAAATAAGATAATATGCACATTATGCTATTTTGAACAAATGACTTAAAATCTATACAGAAATCTACTTACTTGCACATTTGTGCTTTCTTTTAGTTGAACAAAGTTATCAAAAAGTAACTTTAAAATACTGCCTTCAGGTATATTTCCTTGAATTTTTAAAAATCCAACATAGGCATAATATTTCTGATGATAGTCACAGTCTGTATAAACTGAATAAGATAAGAATCCTCTTGTTAATAAAAAAAAAAACTTCACTTCCCACTACAACCAATAGCGAATAAGCTAATGGGATTTAAAGAAAGGCATGAAAATTCCAGAAGGAAAGATAGCAGTCTGCTTAATCCTATTTTCATAGTTATTGATGGTACAACCATGCTACCTCTGAAGTGAAAGATCTAGAAGAAGAAAAACTGAAAATTTGATGATAGGAATTCTTGAATAGCAATATGCCCCCATTAACTGTAGCTAGACATAAATTCTCTTAAAAATAGTAGGTGATATAATACAGACATACCTTGGAAACAGTACCAGTCTGATTCCAGACCACCACAACAAAATGAATATAACATGAAGTAAGTCACGCAAATTTTTTGGTTTCCCAATACATATAAAAGTGGAGTTTATACTGTAGTCTATTAAGTATGCAATAGTGTTGTCTAAAAATGTACATATCTTTATTTTAAAATACTTTACTGATACAAAATGCTAATGATCATCTGAGCCTTCAGCAAGTCATAATCTCTTTGCTAATGGAAAGTCTTGTCTTAATGTTGATGGCTGCTGACTGATTGAGCTGCTGCTTGCTGAAGGCTGGGGTGGCTGTGGTAATTTCTGAAAATAAGACAACAATGAAGTTTACTGCATCAATTGACTCTTCCTTTCACAAAAGATTTGTCTGTTGTATGTGATGCTGTTTGAGAGCAATTTACCCAAAGTAAACCTTCTTTTAAAATTGGAGTTAATTCTCTCAATCAATGTCAGTGATTTATGAGCTACACTTATATAATATTCTAAATCATTTGTATTCATTTCAAGGTTCACAGCATCTTCACCAGAAGTAGATTCCATCTCAAGAAACCACTTTATTTATTTATTGTTTAGAAGGGGCTCTTCATCCACTCAAGTTTTGCTTTTGTTTATTTTTTGAGACAAGGTCCTGCTCTGTTGCCCAGGCTGTAGTGCAGTACCACAAACACAGCTCACTGCAGCCTCGACCTCCTGGGCTCAAGCAATCCTCCCACCTCAGCCTCCTGAGCCTGCTGAGTAGCTGGAACTACAGGCAAATGCAACCACACCCATCTTTTTTTTTTTTTTTTTTTAAGTAGAGGTGAGTTCTCAAACTCTTGGGCTCAACCGAGACTTCCGCCTCTGCCTCCCAAAGTGCTAGGATTATAAGTGTGAGCCACAATGCCTGACCAATTCAAGTTTTGTCATGAGATTGCAACAATTCAGTCACATCTTCTGGCTCCACTTCTAATTCTAGTTTTCTTGCTATTTCCACCATATCAGTAGTGACTTCTTCCACTGAAGCCTTGAATAGCTCAAGTCATCCATGAGGATTGGAATTAAGTTCTTCCAAACTCCTGTTAATGTTGATACTTTGACCTCCTCTCAAATTCATCATGAGAGTTAGAATAAACTTCTTTCAAACTCCTGTTAGTGTTAATGTTTTGACCTCCTCCCATGAATCACAAATGTTCTTAATGGTACCAAAAATGGCAGATCCTTTCCAGAAGGTTTTCAATTTACTTTGCCCAGATTCATCAGAAGAATCACTATCTATGGCAGCTATAGCCTTAGGAAATATATTTCTTAAATAAATAAAAAGACTCAAAAGTCAAAATTACTCTTTGATCCATGGACTGCAGAATGAATGTTGTGTTTGCAGGCATGAAAACAACATTCATCTCTTTGTACATCTCCATACGGCTCTTTGGTGACAAGGTGCGTTGTTAATAAGCAGTAATATTTTGAAAGGAATATTTTATTCTGAGCAATCAGTCTCAACAATAGACTTAAAATATTCAGTAAACCATGCTGTAAACAGAAGTGCTGTCATCCAAGGTTGGTGTCCCATTTATAGAGAACAGGCAGAGTAGATTTAGCATAATCCTTAGAGGCCCCAGGATTTTTCCAAATGATAAGTGAACATTGGCTTCAACTTAAAGTCACCAGCTGCATTAGCCTTGAACAAGAAAGTCATCCTGTCCCTTGAAGCTTTGAAGCCAAGTATTGACTTCTCCTCTCCAGCTATGACAGTTCTAGATGGCATGTTCTTCTAATAGAAGGCTGTTTCTTCTACATGGAAAAATCTGTGGCTTGCTGTGGCCACTTTCACTAATGATCTCAGCTAGATCATCTGAATAACCTGCTGCAGCTTCTGCATCACCACTTGCTGTTTCACCTTGCACTTTTATGTTATGGAGACAGCGTCTTTCCTTAAACTTCATGACCCAACCTCTGCTAGCTCCAAACTTTTCTTCTGCAGCTTCCCCACCTCTCTCAGCCTTCATAGAATTGAAGAGAGTTAGGGCCTTACTCTGGATTAGGTTTTGGCTTAAGGGAATGTTGTAGCTGGTTTGATCTTCTATCCAGACCACTCAAACTTTCTCCGTATCAGCAATAAGACTGTTCTGCTTTCTTGACAGTCACGTGTTTACTGGAGTGGCAGTTTAATATCCTTCAAAAACTTTTTCTTTGTATTCACAACTTGGCTAATTGGCATGAGATGCCTAGCTTCCTATCTATTTCAGCTCTCAATATGCCTTCCTCAATAAGCTTAATCCTTTCTAGTTTTTGATTTAAACTGACAGACCCAGGACTTTTCTTTTCACTTGAACACTTAGAGATCATTGCAGATTACCAGTTGGCCTAATTTCAATATTGCTGTGTCTCAGGGAGTAGGGAGGTCCAAGGATAAGGAGAGAGGTAGGGGAAATGGCTGGTCAGGGGAGCAGTCAGAACACACACAACATTTATTAAGTTTGTCATTTTGTATGGGCTTGGTTCCTGGCAACCCAAAACAATTACAATTGTAACATCAAAGATCACTGGTTACAGATCATCCTAAAAGATATAATAATAATAATAATAAAGTTTGAAATATTACCAAAATGTGACACAGAGACAGGAAGTGATCACCCACTTTTGGAAAAATGGTGCTCATAGATTTGCTTGATCCAAGATTACCCCACACCTTCATTTGTAAAACATGCAGTATCTGCAAAGCACAGTACAGTGAAATGCAATAAAATGGGGTCCACCTGTATATAGAGTGCATGCCAGGAGTCAGAAAAGGTGGCTGCTATTTCTATCTCTGTCCTTGAGCCATCATGGAAAGAAACCAGCTGGCTCCACGGGATGTGTCTCAGGGCATAGCACTTAAGGGATCACCAAGTTCAGGGTGTAGGCTTAATTCTCAGCATTGTAGGTCCAGAAATGTAACTTTGTTAATCCTCCAAAAAGGGATCAGTCTAAGGAAACGAGCTGAAAACAAGAAGCCTAATTATACTGACAGACGTGAATGGGCAGAAGATAAGTGTTTTCTGGTCAGCACATTCCCACCAGTATAGTGTACAAAAGAAGGCAAATTATGTTAAAAGATTCCAAGTGACCATGAAATCAGAACAAGGAGAGCTGGCTGCTCTTAATGGCTAGTGTCAACAAGGAACAACTTGTCTGGTACAATGATTATAGAGGGATGTCTCCAGCCAAGATACTTAAGGGCTGTGTCAGCTGAATATTACACTGTTCATGGAGCTCCAGTGTTCTTTTGCATTCTAAGCTTTGGATATTCCCTAGTCACCAACTTGATTGGATTGAGGTGTTTTTTTGAAACTCCATCAGCAATATCAAACCATCTCTTGGGGAGAGCGACTTCTGCAGAATGATAAGCTCTCCGATGTTTTATTTTTGGCTTTCTCAGAGGATGGCTTTCTCTTTACTTTTTCTTGAGCCAATCTCAAAAATCCAAAAGCATCTGACTGTCATCACTTATGTACTAATTGCCTAAATCCAAACTTCTTCAAATTATTTTCATTGAAAATGTTCCCCTTTTTATTAAACCTTTAATCGAAGTAAAAAAGACTAGTATTTTTGCTTAGCATGTCACCTTAATATCTCATATTTCATCCAAAATACTGTCCAATTTTCCAGACTGAATATGCATTTGTTCTTTTCATTTTGATGCCCAAAATGCAAAGTCTTATAAAACTCATTTCTAATTTTAGAAACGTGAGTTGATCTAAAACTGCTAGCATGACATTTCCAGGAAAAAGTAAAAAGGCTTTATCCATCTTCATAAAGATATAGGTTGTGTGTTTCTCTAGATATTCAGATCACTCATACACAGTGAGAGTGCTGTATTATACACTTGCGTTGAACTTAAATACTTTAGATTCCCCTGTTTCTGGATTGAATACAACCAATTTCTTTATATTATTGAGCTATTAATGTTACCCTGAAAATAGGGTATATTATATTACATACATAAATATATACAGTCATGCACTGCATAATGATGTTTCAGTCAATGACAAACTGTGCGTAGGACAGTGGTCCCAGAAGATTATAATGGAGCAAGAATTGCTTATTTCTAGTGCCTTTGTAGCCATAATGTAGCATACAATGAATTACTCAAGTGTTTGTAGTGCTGGTATAAACAAAGGCACTGCACTGGCAGTTGTATATAACACATACAAATCATGTACAGTACATAATACTTGACAATAATACACGAATATGTTACTGGTTTATGTATTTAGTATACTATACTTTTTATTGTTTTAGAGCACACATTTACTTATTTAAAAAAAAAAAAAAGAGTTAACTATAAAATAGCCTCAGGCAGCTCATTCAGGAGGGATTCCAGAAGGAGGCATTGTTATCCTAGGAGATGACAGTTCTATGCGTGTTATTGCCCCTGAAGACCTTCCAGTGGGACAAGACGTGGAAGTGTAAGACAGTGATGTTGGTGACCCTGATCCTGTGTCACACTGGTGACACTAATGTGTGTGTTTTTGTCTTTGTTTTCACAAAAACATTTTAAAAGTTTTTTTAAAAAATAAAATAAAATAAAAGGACCAGGAGTCACACCTCTAATCCCAGCACTTTGGGAAATGAGGCCAAGGAGGGAGGATCACTTGAGAGAGGATCACTTAAGGCCAGGAGTTCGAGACCAGCCTGGCCAACATAGGACCCTGTATCTACCAAAAGTAAAAATAAAAATTACTTGGATGCGGCGACGCACGCCTGTAGTCCCAGCTGCTCAGTAGGCTGAGGCAGGAGGCTCTCTTGAGCCCAGGAGTGTGAGGCTGCAGTGAGCCAGGATGGCACCACTGTACTCTTGTCTAGGCAACAGAGCAAGACCTTGTCTCCCAAAACATAAAAAATTAAATTCAATTAAATTTTTAAAAGAGTTTAAATAGAGGAAAGATTACAGAAGAAGTATATAAAGAAATAAAACGTTTTTGCACAACTGTACAACATGCGTTTCAAGCTAAGTGTTAAAAGAGTCAAGAAGTTATAAAAACTGTTTATCAAGTAAAAAAGTTATAGTAAGCTGAAGTCAATTTATTATTGAAGACAGAAAAATATTTTTTATAAATTAGTGTAGCCTAAATGTACAGTGTTTATAAATTAGTGTAGCCTACACATACAGTGTTTATAAAGTCCACAGGGGCAAACAGGAAGGTCCATTCACTCACTGCCCACTCACTGGCTCACGCAGAGCAACTGCCAGTCCTATAGATCCATACACCATCAGTGCGGTACCATTTTTAATCTTTCATACCATATTTTTACTGTAGTTTTTCCATGCTTAGATACACAAATGTTTGCCATTGTTTTCCGATTGCCTACAGCTGTCAGTACAATCACATGCTGTACAGGTTTTTAGTCTAGGAGTAACAGGCCACACCACATAGCCTAGGTGTGCAGTAGGCTCTACCATCTGGGATCGTGTATGTCTAATCTGTGATGTTTGCACCAGGACCGAATTGCCTAAGGACCCATTATTAATGGATGCATGACAGTCTTGTGTTAGAATAAGAAATATATTTGTCTTCGGTTTCTGTCACAGAGCACCTAAAGCTCTCAGAATCTCTGGAGTGATAGGAGAGTCTTTTGTATTTATAAGGAGCCACCCCCTCCCCCACCTTCCTGAAACTCCTGCATCAGGACTCTCCTGGACCTCACCCTCTACTCCTCTCCATCTAGCGGTTCATTTGTACCCTTTGTAATTAATGGGTAAATGTAATTAAAGTGGCTTCGTGAGTTCTGTTAGCCATTCTGGCCAATTATGGGAGCCTGAGGAAAGGGTCATGGGAACCCTGCTTCATACTCATTAGGTCAGAAGTATAGAGGCCTGGGACTTGTGACTAGTGTCTGAGTGGAGGGCAGTCTTATGGGACTGAACTCTTCAGCTGTGGGGTCTGCACCAGCTCCATGGAGTTAGTGCCAGAATCGAATTGTTGAACATCCAGTTGATGTGAGAGGAATCAGAGAATTGGTTGTTGGTGTTGGAAAACACCCAACTGTAATATCCCGGAATGGAACAAAACTCACCAATTTAAACTACTTAAGTCAAAAACATAAAATATAAGAGTAAGAAAGTTGTTCCTAGCTTTTCAACCTTGTGTTTCAGCACTAAACTGCTGAGCTCCTTAAGATCTCCTTAAGAAACCTCTGTTGATATTTCTGTCATTTCCTTTGTCACCCAAAAAACCACCAGGATGGCTAGATAGTAGAAAGGAGTACTTTAATGGTGATATTGGTTTGCAAGCTGGGAAGCGAAAGTCTCCACCTTGGAAGGTGGTCTCTCTCCCAAGAGGAGAAGGACAAGTTGGATTTTATGCCTCACAGGGCTGGTGTCACACAGATTTAGCAGGTTTGGAGGGAAGCTGTGCGTATGTATGAGGGGCTCAGACACACATGCAATGGTAAACATATATGTAACATACACCCCATGTTCACTTTGGGGGCAGAGTTTCAGTATTGAAATGAGGTGGAATTTGGTTCTGTGTCAAAGGTAAACTAGGGGGCACAATGACAGTTTGTGTGCAGCCTCTATACACTGCCTGAAACTGGTGTGAGGTCTGTAATAGTTTATCAGGAGCATGTAGTAAGGCCGGTCCTCTGTCCCAACAGAGTTGTGGCGACTAGTAAATCAGCCTGATGGCTCGTATTATTAGGGAGTTTATAAGAGTGTGATTTTTCTTATAGTTGTAAGAATTTAGAAATTGGCCAGGTCAGCTGGGCCTTTAAACTTAGGGCCCGTCTTACTTGATAAAGGCCTCTAAGATCACACTTTACTCTGTCTAAACAGAAGAAAAAAAAAAAAAAAAGGCCACATGTCTTTGTAAGTGTGGTGGATCAATGTAATTAACGGTCTCGATTAGTGATCTCCCTTTTCCATACCCCTTCCAATGTTACTTTGCATTTCTTCCCATCATGAGGCAGGCATCAGGGATGCCCTTATATCTTACTTTGGCCAGCAGAAAGGGCAAAGTGATGATGTGCCAGTTTCAAGCTTAGGCTCCCAAGGCCTTATTTATTCCTACTTATGTCGTGCTTCTATGTGATTGCCAGGAGGATAAGCTTGCCTGCTGGGGAATGAGACACGGCCAGTTGTTGCATTTAAGACCCCAGCATGAGAGATCGCGTAGGACTCAGCCAGCCCACCAGCTGACCATCTGTGGTCAGCAGAAACGAAGGAGTCCAGCGAGATCAGCTGAGCTGGCTCAGATTCACAGAACCAGCCAGCCAATCTAAATACTCCTGGGAAATAATAGAGTATAGTGTTAAATCTCCAAGTGTTCTAAGTGTTTTTTAATGCAGCAATATTTAGGTGAGACAATAGGTTTATTGATTATTACATTAAAATAACATTGTTTTAATGGGGTGTCTTTTTATACAGCCATATTTAGGAGAGACAATACGTTTATTTATTATTACATTAAAATAATGTTGTTTCTGGCCAGGTGCTGTGGCTCACACCTGTAATCCCAGCACTTTGGGAGACCAAGGTGGGAGGATCTTTTGAGCCCAGGAGTTTGAGACCAGACTGGGCAACACAGCACAACCTCATCTCTACAAAAATAAAATAAACTTTGAAAACAACGTTATTTCTTTTCTCCTAGAGTAAAATGAATAACGAACTAGGTGCTTTGCTCCCCTAAAACTCAAATGTTGTATAAGTTCAGCATTTGTGATTTCAGGGACAAAGTCACCATAGGAAGCAAATGCAGCTATGTTTTGTACAAATGTGGTACAGTTTACAGTGCTGGCCCATTAATGTTTCTCTTACGTTCTCCCTAACTAGCCATTCTCTCCTTCCTATTAATTCTCCCTGCTCAGTTTACACAGATACGCAAGTGTTTTCCACCCTGACTGACAGCAACAGAAGCGGTCCTTTGACTTTGTTTCTATCTTCCCTCTTCTTCCTTTAATTACCAGAACCCTATAGAAATCTATCTACAGTGGACACTTACGCTTTAACTCCCTGCAGTCTGACATCTGCTCCCTGAACTCAACTGAAACAGCTCTCTGAAAGGTCATCAACGGCCCTTGAATTGTACACATTTATTGTATTTATTTTTGAGGTAGGATCTCGCTGTGTCACCCAGACTGCAGTGCAGTGGCAGGATCCTAGCTCACTGCAGCCTTGAACTCCTGGGTTCAGGCGTTCCTTCCACCTCAGACTCCAGAGTAGCTGGGAGTGCAGGCTTAAGACACCACTCTCAGCTAATTTTTGTGTTTTTGGTAGACATGGGGATTCGCCATGTTGCTCAGGCTGGCCTCTAACTCCGGGCTGCAGTGATCCTTCTGCCTTAGCTTCCCAAAGCACTGGGATCATAGGCGTGAGCCACTTTGCCCAACTTTATTTTATCATGTTATTGTTCTTACCAGACTCCTCTGTAACATTTGATGGTACTGAACACACTTTTCAAATCTCTCCTTTGGCCTTAAGCATGGACAAAATCCCATTGAGTTTGCTTAGAAAAAAAGACAACTTTCTCAGGCGGAATCAGAAGTCTTTCCCAAAATACAAAGTCAGGAAGCTCAGCCTGGCAACCCTGCACAGCACTGGGGCCGAGGTCACCCTCCCTCACTCCAGGTGCTCCTGTTTCTCAATTCTTTTCACGCTGTCCTCTCTGTTGCTCTGTGTGCTGTCTTTCTCTGCCTCCGCAGGTACCATGGCCACGCCCAGCCACCCCAGGCCCAGTTCAAGCACCTCACAGACTGATTTGCTTCACTGAGTTCCAGTTTCTCGTTCTTGGGAAAGATTAGTGGCCCCAGCTTGACTCAGGTGTCTACTGTTAATCCATAAATGGGCAGAGACACACATTCAGAATGTCACAGATGCCCACCCCTGGCATAAATAGAATACAGAATGGTAGGCATCCCCAAATGTGCCTCCAGCATCTCGTCTAGTTCCCACTAGTGGAGCAGTCCCAGCTGTATTCCCCACCTTCCTCTCTGACGACTTCTCAGTCTCCCTCACCAACCTCCTCCTCTTCCATTTATCCTCAACAACTGGCTGAGAACATTCTGTTCCTTCTAAATCTGGGCTCTTTTCCTGAGCTTTCAGTTCCATTGATATGACATTAACTGTTTGGTTTACTGTTGTTGTTCTATTCCAAAATCTATATATCTTACCCTGACATTCTGTGCAGTTGCACACTCAGATTTCCATCCTGCTGCCTACTAATTCTGCATGCATTTTCCCCCACATATGACATATCCAAATCCTCCATTTTTTTCTCTCTGATCCTTTTCTTTCTTTCATCCTCCTCCTCCCCCTGCCCTTATTTGAGACCACCATCATCCCAGCCATTCCCTTCTCCCTGATCCCTGCCGGTTCACTCTATTGCCAATCATTATTGACATTTTTCTACATTATCATTTTCTCCCCACTCCACTTTATTAAAAAAAAAATTCTGCTCTCCTCTCCCATTACCTACATCAGGCCCTGATCATGTCTTTCCAGAGCTATATTAGCACTCCTGACATACAGTTGGGTTTTTTTGTTTTGTTTGTTTATTTGTTTTGAGATGGGGTCTCACTGTCGCCCAGGCTGGAGCCAGCTCAGCTCACTGCAACCTTTGCCTCCCAGGTTCAAGCGATTCTCATGCCTCAGCCTCCCAAGTAGCTGGGATTACAGGCCCGCACCAACATGCCTGGCTGATTCTTTTGTATTGTTAGTAGAGACATGGTTTTACCATGTTGGCCAGGCTGGTGTCAAACTCCTTACCTCAGGTGATTCACCTTCCTCAGCCTCCCAAAGTGCTGGAGTTACAGTTGAGAGCCACTGTGCCTGGCCTGACATAAAGTTTTGTGTGAACATTTTTACCTTAAACACCCACATAACTACTTTTGTTTCAGAATGGATTAGAGAAGAATTCAACCGGTAGAAGTAATTAAAAACAAATTTCATTCCTTTATCTGTGGAAGAACAGTTGAAGAGATTCAAATAGTTCATCTACGCCAGCCCTTCAAACCAGCTGAAACACTCCTCTCTCCCTCCCTCTTTTCTCTTCTACCCTCTCTTTCCCAGGTCAGCACTCGCCGTGGATATCAACTAATCCCTCAAGAAATCTCAGCCTGGGCTTTTGACCTCCAGCCTGTCCCTTTCAGTATCCCGCCCTCTGCCCTCTTGATCTTGTACTACAAACACCCAAAGAACAGCAACGTCGGGGATAAAACTTCCCTTCCGGGGTAGGTGTGGTTGGGCAAGAAATAGAATGAATGGAGCTGCTCAGGCAGGAGCAACAGTGCAGGCTGTGAGCTTTACACATGAAATATTTCAGCCACCACATTTGCTTAAAGTTGTGTTGTTGTTTTTTAGAGATAAGGTCTCACTCTGTCACCCAGGCTGGAGTACAGTGGCATGATCACAGCTCACCGCAACTTTGAACTCTTGACCTCAAGCAATTCTCTCACCTCAGCCTCTTGAGTAGCTAAGACTGTTGCAGGCACATGCTACCAGGTCCAGCTAATTGTTTTAATTTTTTGTAGAGATATGGTCTCGCTATGTTGCACAGGCTGGTCTCCAATTCATGGCCTCAAGCAATCCTCTGGCCTCTGCTTCCCAAAGTGCTGGGATTACAGTGTGAGCCACCATACCTAGCTTAATTTTCATTTTTTAATTTTTATTTATTCATGTATTTATTTTGAGACAGAGTCTCGCTCTGTCACCCAGGCTGGAGTGCAGTGGCACTCTCTCGGCTCACTGCAAACTCCGCCTCCCGAGTTCAAGTGATTCTCCTGCCTCAGCCTCCTGAGTAGCTGGGATTACAGACATGCGCTACCACACCCGGCTAATTTTTGTATTTTTTGTAGAGACAGGGTTTGGCCATGTTAGCCAGGCTGGTCTCGAACTCTGGGCCTCCAGCAATCCGTTCACCTTGGCCTCCCAGAGTGCTGGGATTACAGGCGTGAGTCACAGTGCCTGGCCAAATTTCTAATATTTTAAAACCGTAGTGTATGAACCTCTGGCACCCATTGAATAGTAGGGAATTGTGGGCAGCCTTATTTTGCTCCTGACTTTAATGGGAATGTGTTAAAGTTACCATGTTTACCACAGGCTCTGGTAAAGACCCTTTTTCAGGTTAAGGAAGTTCCATTATCTCTTGTTACTGTTTTGAGTTTTTTTGTTTTGTTTTGTTTTACATAAACATGTTTGGATGTTATCAGATGCTCTTTCAACTTCTGTTGAGACAAGTCACTTTCTTTTTCCTTTCATAATGACTTGTTTCATAGAGTTTGTTCCTTTATTTCTGGGAGAATCCTAAACATACTTGTTTAAAAGTCATTTTGATCTTCTTCTCTTATTGGTGCTTTATTGCTCTATATTTGCCTTCCCATTTTGATTTGTTGACTGTTGTTTGTTTTTCCTCAGTGTTTATAGTCCTGGGGCCTTGGAATGAGCTGTTTTCTTTCTCCCGCTCCCCTCCTCTCCCTCTTTTGCCTTCTCCTGACCCTTGCCTTCTGGTCCAGCTTCAGACCTTATATTGGCAGCTCTGGCCTTGCCATCTACCATGAGACTGAGAGTTCTGCAGAAACAGTCATCAAGACAGTGAGGAACTTGGCTCAGGCCCTGTACCTTTCTCTTTCTGAGTGCACAACAAGAATACCACTTTATATCAGCAGTACTCCTTGGCAGCAAAAGTTGCTATCTTCAGGCTGTTTTCAGAGATGAAAGAATACCCAAACCCCAGTTTTAGATATCGAGCCTGGCTCCATTCCTTCACCATCGTGAAATACTCTTTGGTAGGAATGGAACTGCCACTCACCTTAGATATTTCAGAACCTAGAAACTCCTGGGAGCATAGTTTTAGCCTCTGCATTCCACTGTGTGTGTGTGTGTGTGTGTGTGTGTGTGTGTGTGTGTGTGTGTCTGTGTCTGTATGTGTGTTTCTAGGACATGGAGAAAACCGCCTTATCATTTTAATTTGTTTCAGCATGAGATGTTTAGATCAGGATGGGTACTTCAAAGATGAACTCAGTGAGTTTGCTTTTGGTTTTATCCCTCTTTCAACACTTTGCATAGTTCTTTGAACGTAAGTCTCCAAAAAAGTTTCTGGAATTGAACCCATTTCATGATCAACTGGAAAATGAGTATAGTCTCATCACAAATATACTGTGGAGGAAGTTCATTCATCAATACCACTTTGATCTAGATGAATTAATCCTTTCTGTGTGAAGTATTTCAAGACTCAGTCCCTGCTCATATGCATAGAGTGGCTCTAAAGAAAGGTAAGCATATTCAGATAATTACTAGGACAGACAATTACCACATTCTCAATAAATAATTGGAGATAGCAAGGATGATATAAGAAGAGTAGCTTCATCTACAATTCAACTCTAAGGAATCAATTTAATATTTCTTATATATGCTTTCATTATTATATCTTCATACTTTCTCTGCCTGCCTTCACTTATCATTGCTATGGTGAAATGTATGCAAGTAACTAGCCTATTTATCTGAATTTATAGTCGCCTCTTTAATCAAAATTTCATTTCTCAAGCTTCCTTCCAGAGGTCGTAACTCCTACATCTCAGGTTAGTAAATTACCTTCACCTCCCTTCTACCTTTTATTTCTTTTGCTTTTAAATTTTGTCTCTGTTAAGTGCCAACTCTTTTGTCTCTGGCTGTAGAGTGTCCCAGAAGCTATTATATAGAGCTCTAGACACGATAATCTCCACCTTCCAAAACAAAGTCTGATTCCTCTTTTTTTTTTTTCTTCAGATGAAGTCTCACTCTGTCGCCCAGGCTGGAGTGCAGTGGCACAATCTCGGCTCACTGCAACCTCTGTCTCCTGGGTTCAAGCGATTCTCGTGCCTCAGCCTCCAGGGTAGCTGGACTGCAGGCACCCACCACCACACCTGACTAATTTTTTGTATTTTTAGTAGAGACGGGGTTTCAGCATGTTGGTTAGGCTGGTCTCAAACTCCTGACCTCAGGTGATCCGCCCACTTCGACCTCCCAAAGTGCTGGGACTACAGTTGTGAGCTACTGCGCCCGGCCTGATTGCTCTTTTTGAATCTTAAATGATCTTACCTTGGGTTCCAACTCAATGCGTACATCTCCATACTCACATCGGTTTTCTCTTACAGCCTCCAATCTGGAGGATAGTCTTCTGCTTTCATCTTTCTTCAACAGGCTCTGATTGAAACCTGAAAATGAACCACCACCAAAGTAAACGGCAAACAGAAATCCAAATGTGGGACTCCTATTTTATCACTAACAGTCTTAATAATCAACATACATTTTTCACGTGGACGAGTACTCATAAGCCAGAATACCTTGCACTGATGCGTGATCACGGAATTGCTCCCTTGTCTACTTGGCATGTCGGTAAGGTCCTACACTATAGTTACATTTTGCTATACTCAGACTATGTTCTAATCAGATTTTTAAGATTTTGTGCAATAATCTTCATAGAGCCTCTGTCAACATTTATTCAGATGCTTCTTCTTTATCATCTTTAAATTAAACTCTGAGGTAAATTTTTAAGTAGCAAACTATGTAAACTGCAATTGTCTAATGTTGGTCCTTCATCGTATTGTCAATGCCCTTTCTTCTAAATGCTTCACTCAACCTTCACATCAGCTCTCATCACACTATTCGCATCATTTTTCTTATTTTTAAAATGGAAAAAAATATTATTTATATTTTCTACAATATTATTAATTAGGTTTCGCTGATTTTCTGCAATATTATCAATTAGGTTCCGTTGATTTCTGACAATCCAACTTTTTTTTTTTTTAATTTTAGAGACGGTCTGTCTCTGTTGCCCAGGCTGGAGTGTGGCGCGATCATAGCTCAACTCCTGGGCTCAAACAACCCTCCTGCCTCAGCCTCCTAAGCAGCTGGGACCACAGGTGCTTGCCACCATGGTTGGCTAATTTTTAAATTTTTTACAGAGATGGGGGTCTCACTATGTTGGCCAGGCCGATCTCAAACTCCTGGCTTCAAGTAATCCTTCTGCCTCGACCTCCCACTGTGCCTGGCCAATCCAACCTTGAGAACATCCTGTCTTAAATAACCAGCTATTTGATGGCAAAATAAAATTTTTGTAGGTCAACAAAGAGTGTAATATTATGAGGCAAAAGTTAATACTACATATTATTTTTCCCTAAGTGTAAGTCCAACTCAACATTTGGAAAACAATTTACAGAACTGTGTCCAAACTATTTTCTAATAATAAATATAAACATTCTTTACCTTGGAAAAGATTTTCTGCTTTCATTTTCTTCTCAGGAAAAGAAAAAAGGCTTAAGTGCAGAAACAGTCTTATGAGCAAAGTCCTTTCATGACTAATGTTCTCATTCAAATCCTCCCACTCTTGCGCCATGCTTCTCAAACTGGGGGGTTGTTCCCCCAAGGAGTGGGCTTCCATGTGCTGAAAGTATATAAACTCATGAGCATCTTCATGAAATACTGTTATTCTCTAGCTTTGTCAGGAGGGAGACTAAAATTATTTAGCTGATGATCTAAAGCATTATTTTTATATTAAAATAAACGTGGATATATTATGGAGTAGAGGCAAAATATGCCTGGATTTTAAGATAAAACTGGAAGCTTAAAAAATAATTTTGTTCTTGTGGAAAATTATGTTTTACATCTTGTCTATCTCTAGAAAGCTAATTTTATTATTCTAATATTGTCCTTCTATTAGAATTTTGCCTCCTCTGTAATTTCATTCATGCAGTCATTTATAACAGAAGAGTTGTAGCTGGTGGATGAAGCCAGAATGTCCGTGGGCTATTTGTTCCTTTGACTCATGTATTTTGATTGAGGTGGAAGATTAACATCTGCTATGATACAGAAAGACCCATGGTGCTGTTCATGAAATACAGCTTTGTGGCTCCTGGTGACATGATTTTTATAAACTATTCCAGTTAGTGTTATATGAATGGATTTAACATTTTATTGTATAGTGCCATATTCTTTCCACAATAAGAAAAATGATAGAGAACTGTTAGTGCTGTAAAATTTTAACATGTGGGAAAATATGGTTCCCCAGTTTGTCATGTGGTCACCTGCCTGGGGAATGAGAAATGTCAGAAGATAGAAGACAAGTGCTTACTAACCACACCAGGTGGGCTCAGATCTCTCTGTTTATTCACAAAATCATTACGCTGCTGCTAAAAGCTCTGTCGTCTTGTCTTATTGAAGAATATATGTCAACCTTGGCAAAATTAAAGAAATGAATAAGAA